>NC_060187.1:19511669-19526669 GCF_021184085.1 Oncorhynchus gorbuscha | reverse complement strand
ACACACACACACACACACACACACACACACACACACACACACACACACACACACACACACACACAGGGAATGTTTCCTTTCCTAGAATCTCCTGTCAGCCAGCACTGACTTCATTTACCAAGTTACATTCACAAAGTGGGAAAAACATATCTCTAGGACTTCATGGGCACTAAATAACGTGTTTATGTGTGTTTGTTTGTGTATGTATCTCTCACCAGGGCAGCAGCAAGAGTGCAGAGAGATAGACTGTGTTCCAAATGACACACTATTGACTTTATAGTGCTACTTTTGACCAGAGCCCTATGGCAGCCCTATGGGCCCTGGTCAAAAGTAGTGCACTATAAAGGGAATAGGGTGACATTTGGAATGCAGACATAGACATATTATAAAGTAGGCCAGGCATTATGGGGAAGGGGGATCTGCCAAGGAAAGACAGAGGGAATGAGAGAGACAGATTGAGAAATGAAAAGAGCCAAAGAAAGACAGAGGGAACGAGAGAGACAGATTGAGAAATGAAAAGAGCCAAAGAAAGACAGAGGGAACGAAAGAGACAGATTGAGTAATGAAAAGAGCCAAAGAAAGACAGAGGGAACGAGAGAGACAGATTGAGTAATGAAAAGAGCCAAAGAAAGACAGAGGGAACGAGAGAGACAGATTGAGAAATGAAAAGAGCCAAAGAAAGACAGAGGGAACGAGAGAGACAGATTGAGTAATGAAAAGAGCCAAAGAAAGAGCTGTAAAAGCATCCTTTAAAAAGGATTTAAACAAGTCAACTTACTTGTTCCACAATTTTTTCTAACCATAAACTGCAGAAGAAAATGTATGTTTCAATATCTAGATGGAAAAAGTTTAAATCATTCAACAAATTGAAACAATTGTCAAAAAACATTCATCAGTGGAGGCTCCTCCTCAGAGGAAGGGGAGGTCCATCCTCAGAGGAAGGGGAGGTCCATCCTCAGAGGAAGGGGAGGTCCATCCTCAGAGGAAGGGGAGGTCCATCCTCAGAGGAAGGGGAGGTCCATCCTCAGAGGAAGGGGAGATCCATCCTCAGAGGAAGGGGAGGTCCATCCTCAGAGGAAGGGGAGGTCCATCCTCAGAGGAAGGGGAGGTCCATCCTCAGAGGAAGGGGAGGTCCATCCTCAGAGGAAGGGGAGGTCCATCCTCAGAGGAAGGGGAGGTCCATCCTCAGAGGAAGGGGAGATCCATCCTACTCCTGAATTTAAGAAAAAAAGTATTGGTGAAAAATAAAAAAGCTAGGGTTTTCAGATAAAACTATATTAAATATATTCATGTCACCAAATAGGTGATTAAAACACTGTTTTCCAATGAGGGTCTACAGTAGCCTCAACAGCACCCTCTAGGGTAGCACCATAGTGTAGCCGGAGGACAGCTATTTTCTGTTCTCCTCTGGGTACATTGACTTCAATACAAAAACCTAGGAGGCTCATGGTTCTCACCCGCTTCCATAGACTTAAACAGTGAATATGTGTTATGTCTGAAGAGTGAGGAGTCAGGCGCAGAGAGCAGAAGATTCAAGGGAAAAACGCTTTAATGTCCAAAGTAACCAGGAACAGGTACAAAAATGGGTGAAGCCAAAACACAGGCAAACACAACCCAAGGACCACTGGTGAATAAACCGGACAGCGAAAACCCAAATAAACAACAAGCACAAACACAAGCGGGCTAAACTAACTTACATAATAACCATCCCAAAACACCAACAAGGAACAGGTGAACACATTTAGACAAAAACAAACAAAAAGGAAAAAGGGATCGGTGGCAGCTAGTAGACCGTCGACGACGACCGCCGAGCGTCACCCGAGCAGGAAGGGGAGCCACCCACGGTGATATTCGTGACAATATGGCAACTTCCGGAGGACGTCCTCAAAGCTATCAGAGCTCTTGCATCATGAACTGACATGTTGTCCATCCAATCAAAGGACCAGAGAATTAATCTGAAACATAGGCTACAGCTAGCTAGCACTGCAGTGCATAAAGTGTGGTGAGTAGTTGAAAGAAAGAGAGAGAAAGACAAAAGTTGGACACTTTTGAACAAATTAATTTCTTCAAAAATGAAAGAGAAGCAGCAGAGAATGAGAGAGTGAGAGAGAGTGATATAGAGTGATAGAGAGTGATAGAGAGTTAGAGAGAGTGAGAGTGAGAGAGTGAGAGAGAGTGAGAGAGAGTGAGAGCTATAGTTCATTGTATTTTTTTCTTCTTCTTAGTTTACTCTTCACTTACTTAGCCAGCTAATGCAGCTAATTTAGCCACAAACAAAGAGGATAGCTATTTATGTTAGCCAGCTGGCTAAGGCTATCCAAGACTGCAACTCTTCCAAGTCAAGGTAAGCTTTCGGTTTAATAAATGTATTGCCACAGGGCTCGCCGGTGTAAATGTTCGACTGCTTGCTGTACACTGTAATGAGTGGTTGTACACATGGATTGGATTTTGGGTTTACTAACGTGTTAGTTCTAGTAGCAATGTTGGCTAAGATGTTAGTTAACACGGTGACAGTGTGTAGGCTGTGTAGAGGTTAGCTATAGGTTTGGCTTGGAGAGTATGAAGGTTTGTCTTGCAGAGGTTTATTTGCCTGGCCAGAGACAGCTATTGTGTTGTGCAATGAAGTCCATAAGCAAAGTCAAAAGGTGAGACAGGGAATCGTAGATGTGAGTATGAATTATACAACGAGCAGAGGGATCATGCTGTATGTGGCTGCTATGAATGTAAACTGTGTGTGCAGGTGATCAGGGGCCGGATGCACCAGTTGGACATAAAAAAGGCTGGTCTTAAATATTAGGTTGGTCGTAGCAATGTCCAACTTTTTTGAGTTTACACCTGTTGCACCAACCCAAAATACTGTAAATTAGTATGATATGTTACTTTTGGTATGGGTACATAACAAAGCAGGTTCTTTAATGCAAAAATGAAGTAACATTCTTTGACGGTGGTTGGGTAGGCATATAACGTGAACGCTAGCAACACAAAGATTGCGCGTTCGAATTTCATCACAGACAACTTTAGCATGGGTGGCAGGTAGCCATCATACAAATTGTAATTCGTAAGATATCTTATGAAATGGATGATGAACATCACAGGGTTACTGTAGGAATAGATATCATTAAAATTAGTGGAATAAAAGGCTAATGCAATGGAGGGCATGTATCTGATGCTTAACTCTCAAAGTCATCCAACCATTATAATAAATGCAAAGCAGGTACTCCCAAACCCCCAGGGGTACTCGCAATGCTGTCGGGTGTACACCAAATATCCATTTGGGTGAGGTTTTTTTCTCACCTGAGTAGCCTCGTTTCACTGCCAAAATTAAATTAAATCATCTAGTGTTCAGCGAAATAACAGCACAATGTCAAATACAGGTAGCCTAGTCAAATAATTAACATCCAATCACATTAATTAACTGTTACTCTCTCACGGGAAACCTTCACTCTTGTTCAGACATTTAGAAAGTTACAACTTGAAAAATAAGCCAAGGTAGTTTTTTGAGTGAGAATAAAGACGACTTTCGAGTAGTAAGACATGTATAAAAGCAACAGATATCATTACGGTAATAATAAGGGGCTAGAAGCATCTTATATGGTGAGCTACTGAGTGGCTAGGACAGGCAAGCCCCATACTATTGTGGAGGATTTAATTCTTCCTGCTACTGCTGATATGGCTGGGAAAATGCTGCGGGAAAAGGCCAAAATAACTATACAGACAGTGCCTTCATCAAACAACACTGTTTCACGACGCATCAGTGACATGGCAGGGGATGTTTTGAAACAATTACTGCTTCGCATACAAGCCTGGGAATTATATGCATTACAGCTGGATGAGTCAACAAATGTGGCGGGTCTGGCACAGCTCCTGGTATATGTCCATTACGTTTATGGGGGGTCAATTAAGGAAGATATTCTCTTCTGCAAACCATTGGAAACCAGGACAACATGAGAGGATATTTTTTAAGTACAGGATAGCATTGTAACATCAAATGGACTTTGGTGGTCAAGATGTGTTGGTATCTGTACTGATGGCGCAAAAGCCATGACAAGGAGACATAGTGGACTGGTAATACGCATGCAAGCAGTTGCTCCCGACGCCACTTGGGTACACTGCAGCATCCACCGAGAGGCTCTTGCTGCCAAGGGAATGCCTGACAGCTTGATAGACGCTGTGGACACTAGTGAAAATGGTTAACTTTGTTAAAGCAAGGCCCCTGAACTCTTGTGTATTTTCTGCATTATGCAATGATATGGGCAGCAACCATGCAACGTTTTACAACATACAGAAGTGCACCGGTTATCGGGTATTGACCTTTTTTTTAATTGAGAGACAAGCTTAAAGTTTTCTTTACTGACCATCACTTTCACTTGTCTGACCACTTGTGCGATGACGAGTATCTCACACGACTGGCCTATCAGGGTGATGATTTGTCTGGCCTGAATGATCTGAATCTAGGATTGCAGGGACTCTCCGCAACAATATTCAATGTACAGGACAAATTTGAGGCTATGATTAAGAAGTTGGAGCTCTTCTCTGTCTGCATTAACAAGGACAACACACAGGTCTTTCCATTATCGTATGATTTTTTGTGTGCAAATAAACTCAAGCTTACGGACAATGTCAAATGTGATATTGCGATGCACCTGAGTGAGCTGGGTGCGCATTTACGCAGGTACTTTCCCGAAACGGATAACACAAACAACTGGATTCCTTATCCCTTTCATGCCCTGCCTCCAGTCCACTTACCAATATCTGAACAAGAGAGCCTCATCGAAATTGCTACAGGCGGTTCTGTGAAAATGTAATTGAATCTGGATTTCTGGATAGGGATGCACTCAGAGTTTCTTGCCTTGGCAAATCACACTGTTAAGACACTGATGCCCTTTGCTACCACGTACTTATGTGAGAGTTGATTCTCGGCCCTCACTAGCATGAAAACTAAATACAGGCACAGACTGTGTGTGGAAAATGATTTAAGACTGAGACTCTCTCCAATACAACCCAACATTGCAGAATTATGTGCATCCTTTCAAGCACACCCTTCTCATTAACTTGTGGTGAGTTATTCGCAATTTTTGATGAACAATAAGATTTTATTTGTAAGATGGATAAATGAAGAACAAAATGATTGATTATTGTTATAGAATTATTTGTGCCCTGGTCCTTTAAGAGCTCTTTGTCACTTCCCATGAGCCTGGTTGTGATAAAAATTAACACAAATTCTTATGTTTAATAAATGTTTCATGAAGTGTATGTGTGGCAGGCTTACAATGATGTCAAAAAACAACATTTGAGATTGCACTGACCCTGGTGCTAGAGGGGGTACGCAGCTGGAGGAAAGGGTACGGGACTATAAAAAGTTTGACAACACTGGTCTAGATGATACTTTCACCACCGTTTTGATTTGAGACAAGCTTGGGAACTCGTCTAGATAAATCAATCAAAGTCAGATTATTGTTTTCACTGAATCGCTGTTTGGATATTTGGTTACAATTAGGCTGGTAAATGTTAGGTAAGTTCAGATGAGCGCTCATGATCATTCGTTTTCTCATCTATTAGCAAGACTGATAGCCTAACACACTAGCAAAAAGTTATGTAGCCTAGTGGATTATTTTGCTCTTCACCCGCGTAGTAGCCTATAGCTACTCCCGACCAAAAGCCAGTGACTTGATAATCAATCTATGTGATGTTGTTTCTCCAAATCTACATCTGTTAATTGATCTCTGGCTGGGCAAATAAGTGGAGGTGCAGCTCAACTTTTCATTTGCTCTTCCATAATTTATCAGCAACATTTAGCATGCTATAATGTAGCCTAAAAAGTGTGGGCCTTTTTTGGCTATTGATTCGCGCATCTAGGAAACTCTAAAAGCCTGCAGAGGTTGTGAAATATCAACACAAAACTCGCATGCTTTTGAATTGTATTTTCTATACGCATCATGATGAAGATAGTCCCTGCTCTCGACTAGGCGTGGAATCGGAGGAGGTGCATGTAAACAACGATAGGATGGTGAGGGAGTAGCTCCATGTTGTACTGTCAAAACTGTAAATATATGTAGAAGCCAGGCAACATAGTTTAAATTAAGTCTTTAAAATCGATAGATAAATATATCCACAAGCAATCATGATAGAGAGTGAGCGGTCTGTTTATATACAACAGCGGATCAATCTGTGGCTAAAGTGATGCTGCGACTCGAACCCAAAAAGCCATGGCTTCCCTTAGAAGAAAAAAACAGAAAGCAACTTCAAGATGCAAATGAGGTCAATGAACAGCTGAATGATATCCAGGAAAACATACTGTAGCTAAATGCTCACCAAAACAAACTAACTGCTACAATCTGTTGTTAAAGAAGTAGATTTTCTCGAAAGGAAAGTAGAGTCTATCGTGTCAGATATGCAGGGTGGGTGCATGGACGAACAAGAAAACAAATTTGGCAAACTTTAGAAGATTAACTGGACCAGACAGAGAACAGAATGAGACAAAATAATATGAGAATATTGTCGCTAATGGAAACTAGGAAAAGGAAACCTTTCCAGCTATGTGATCAAGCTGATATCGGAGGAGCTTGGCGTAAATGTATCACCGGAGGATCTGGAGCGATACCATCGATCATGAAACAGAAGCAGCTAAATAACCCTGCATGGTGATCTTTAAGCTGTTGAAATATCAGACCAAAGTCAAAAATGTTTGTATGATTTTTTTTACACCAAATACAAACATACACATACGAACAACAGCTTACAGACGCACAGAAACAATGACTACATCTCCTCTTCCTAGACCTGCATGCTCACCCCTCCGTCCCTAGTGCTTACATCACTGTTTGCCACATGGCCTTGGTTGTAAGTGGGTCGTAAGTCTACGTCCACACCACTGGGGCCCTTCAGTGTGCTACACCTGATTGGAGATACATTTTTTATATATATAGAATATATATATTTTTTATTTTAATGTTTACCCCTTTTTCTCCCCAATTTCATGGTATCCAATTGTTAGTAGCTACTATCTTGTCTCATCGCTACTACTCCCGTACGGGCTCGGGCTCGGGAGAGAAAGGTTGAAAGTCATGCGTCCTCCGATACACAACCCAACCAAGCCGCACTGCTTCTTAACACAGTGCGCATCCAACCCGGATGCCAGCCGCACCAATGTGTCGGAGGAAACATTTACATTTACATTTAAGTCATTTAGCAGACGCTCTATTGCAACTCTGTGTTGTGGTCTCTCTATATATTTTTGCCAATTGATTCTTCATGAGATGCACCTTTGAGTAATTTAGACAACTGGTTGATTGTTGGTTGAACTAACACTTTACATTCCTTCGTGAGTGAGGGTCAATTTCACCTGTACGATTTATCAATTCACGTTTTTGTACAAAAGGTCTAATAGAAATGTGTCAAACTATGCTTGACAGTTTATGACAAATAGTTCAACAATTTTGCATGTAATGGCTTATGCAAGGAACTAATGCCTAGATGTTTTGAGGGGTAAGACTATTGAACAGAGAACCATCTACTATATTTTGATCAACATGACATGAGCAATTGATAATGTACAACATCAGCGATGCACTTGCTAATACTGTTATTGTCCGACACTACGCGGAACATATCTCAGTCCACGTGATCGAAGTGTGGAGTCCGATTGGTCGGACCAGCGTTGAACAGACCTGAGCATGGGCGCTTCCTGTTTTAGTTTCTGTGTATAGGCTGGGAGCAACCAAATGGAGTCGTGTATTTTCCGAAAGGAGGGCGGGGGAGGGCTTTTTCCAACAATTGTTTACAGACAGATTATTTCACTTATAATTCACTGAAGTTAACATACACTAAGTTGACTGTGCCTTTAAACAGCTTGGAAAATTCCAGAAAATGATGGCTTTAGAAACTTCTGATAGGCTAATTGACATAATTTGAGTCAATTGGAGGTGTACCTGTGGATGTATTTCAAGGCCTATCTTCAAACTCAGTACCTCTGCTTGACATCATGGGAAAATCAAAATAAATCAGTCAAGACCACACAGAGAAAATGTAGACCTCCACAAGTCAGGTTCATCCATGGGAGCAATTTACAAATGTCTGAAGGTACCACATTCATCTGTACAAACAATAGTAGCCAAGTATAAACACCATGGGACCACCCAGCCGTCATACCACTCAGGAAGGAGTCACGCTCTGTCTCCTAGAGATGAACGTACTTTTGGTGCGAAAAATGCAAATCAATCCCAGAACAACAGCAAAGGACCTTGTGAAGATGCTGGAGGAAACGGGTACAAACGTATCTATATCCACAGTAAAACGAGTCCTATATCGACATAACCTGAAAGGCCGCTCAGCAAGGAAGAAGCTACTGCTACAAAACCACCATAAAAAAGCCAGACTACGGTTTGCAACTGCATATGGAGACAAAGATCGTACTTTTTGGAGAAATGTCCTCTTGTCTGATGAAACAAAAATATAACTGTTTGGCCATAATGACCATTGTTATGTTAGGAGGGAAAAGGAGGAGGCTTGCAAGCCGAAGAACACCATTCCAACCATGAGGCACGGGGGTAGCAGCATCATGTTGTGTGGGTGCTTTGCTGCAGGAGGGTCTGATGCACTTCAAAAAATAGATGGCATCATGAGGAAGGAACATTATGTTGCTATACTGAAGCAGCTTCTCAAGAAATCAGTTAAAGCTTGGTCGCAAATTGGTTCTCCAAATGGACAATGACCCCAACACTACTTCCAAAGCTGTGGCAATATGGCTGAAGGACAACAAAGTCAAGGTAATGGAGTGGCCATCACAAAGTCCTGACCTCAATCCTATAGAAAATTTGTGAGGAGAACTGAAAAAGTGTGTGCGAGCAAGGAGGCCTACAATCCTGATTCAGTTACACCAGCTCTGTCAGGAGGAATGGGCCAAAATTCACCCAACTTATTGTGGGAAGCTTGTGGAAGGCTACCTAAAACATTTGACCCAATTTAAAACATTTAAAGGCAATGCTACCAAATACTAATTGAGTGTATGTAAACTGAGTTTAAATGTATTTGGCTAAGGTGTATGTAAACTTATGACTTCAACTGTATGTTGTGTAGATAGATAGATAGATAGATAGATAGATAGATAGATAGATAGATAGATAGATAGATAGATAGGATAGAGTTGAAGTCGGAAGTTCACATACACTTTAGCCAAATAAATTTAATCTCAATTTTTCACAGTTCCTATGACATTTAGTAAAAAATCCCTGTCAGTTAGGATCACCACTTTATTTTAAGAATGTGAAATGTCATAATAATAGTAGAGAGAATAATTTATTTCAGCTTTTATTTCTTTCATCACATTCCAAGTGAGACAATGCCAAGAGTGTGCAAAGCTGTCATCCAGGCAAATGGTGGCTACTTCGAAGAATCTAAAATCTAAAATATATTTTGAATTGTTTAATTAAAACCTCTCTGGGATAGGTGGGACGCTTGGGAAAATGCAAAGCGCCAAATTCAAATAAATTACTATAAAATCAAACTTTCATTAAATTACACATGCAAGATAGCAAATTAACGCTACACTCGTTGTGAATCCAGCCAACATGTCAGATTTCAAAAAGGCTTTTTGGAAAAGCATAAGATGCTGTTATCTGATGATGCCACAACAGTAAACAATGAGAGAGTAGCATATTTCAACTCTGCAGGCACGACACAAAATGCAGAAATAAAATAAAAAACATGCCTTACCTTTGACTAGCTTCTTTTGTCGGCACTCCAATATGTCCCATAAACATCATAAATGGTCATTTTGTTCGATTAAATTCTGTCCATATATATCTAAAATGTCCATTTATTTGATCTAGAAAAACACTGGTTCCAACTTGACCAACGTCACTACAAAATATCTCAAAAGTTACCTGTAAACTTTGCCAAAACATTTCAAACTCCTTTTGTAATACAACTTCAGGTATTTTTAAACGTATATAATCAATAAAATTGAAGATGGGATGATCTGTGTTCAATACAAAAACAAAACAAACTGACACTACTTTTCTATTCACGCACCTCTCTAGTTCAGTCCACTTCAAGTGACTCTCATTCAAGATGGCCGTACTTCTTCATTACACAAAGGAACCAATTTCTAAAGACTGGTGACATTGAGTGGAAGTGGTAGGAACTGCAAGCAAGTCCCTTAGAAATCTGGTTTCCCAATGAAAACTTATTGAAATGACAGTGACCTAAAAAAAAACAATCTGAATGGTTTGTCCTCTGGGTTTTGCCTGCTACATAAGTTCTGTTATACTCACAGACATGATTCAAACAGTTTAAGAAACTTCAGAGTGCTTTCTATCCAAATCCACTAATAATATGCATATCTTATATTTTGGGGATGAGTAGCAGGCAGTTGAATTTGGGCATGCTATTCATCCAAAAGTGAATATGCTGCCCCCAATCCCGAAGAAGTTTTAACACTCTTTAGGTGACTACACGATTCCATATGTGTTATTTCATAGTTTTGATCTCTTCACTATTATTCGAAAATGTAGTAAATAGTCAAATTAAGAATAACCCTTGAATGACTAGGTGTGTCCAAACTTTTGACTGGGTCTGTATGTTACATACAATTGTCAACAAACAACTGCATTACACTCAAAAGGATTTGAAATCAGATGCTAATCTGGCTGATGACACTAGCTAGTTACATTAGCTAGCTAACCAAACACACTATGATGGTTAGCTAGCATGCTAGCTAGTCCATCTTCAACATCCAAAATAATTGTGTTTGTAACAATAACAGATGAGTCTAATCCTAATGAACATCTTAAACAGACTTCCTAAACAAAATATTAGCCTGTTAGAAAAAAACATTTATTAAGAAATCTACAGACAAAATGCAAATCACTACGGAATCCATCCAGATCTGGTTACACTTCTGTGTTCTTCACCCTTCCCGTCCTCCTCCCCTCCTCCCTCCGCTTGACCCTAGTGTGATTTTTATGCCACCTACTGTATATCTCCTCTTCCTCTCTTTGACTTGATCTTTCCATGTCATTTTTTTAAAGGTTTTTCCTTAAGAATTTCCTAATTTGTTTCAGAGAACACATCCTCACATTTCCATAGATTTGAATATAGAAGTTCAGCAATGACACATGAGACAGAGCTTGTTGGTGCACTTAGTCAGTCCTCCTACATGAACCTGTCTCTTTAGTGTCTTCACTGTGCTGCTTCTCACCAATGCTATCATCCCCTGAATGAGTGAATCTGGAATATTCTAGAACTTTGGTATGCCCAGAGCAGAGGCCTCCCTGCCTGGCTACGTAGGTCAGTTCGGGGGGTGTAACAGAGACAGTTAGTTGGATATGTAGGTCAGGTCGGGGGTGTGAGGGAGACAGTTAGTTGGATACGTAGGTCAGGTCGGGGGTGTGAGGGAGACAGTTAGTTGGATACGTAGGTCAGGTCGGCGGTGTGAGGGAGACAGTTAGTTGGATATGTAGGTCAGGTCGGCGGTGTGAGGGAGACAGTTAGCTGGATACGTAGGTCAGGTCGGGGGTGTGAGGGGACAGTTAGTTGGATATGTAGGTCAGGTCAGCGGTGTGAGGGAGACAGTTAGTTGGATACGTAGGTCAGGTCGGGGGTGTGAGGGAGACAGTTAGTTGGATACGTAGGTCAGGTCGGGGGTGTGAGGGAGACAGTTAGTTGGATATGTAGGTCAGGTTGGGGGTGTGAGGGAGACAGTTAGTTGGATATGTAGGTCAGGTCGGGGGTGTGAGGGAGACAGTTAGTTGGATATGTAGGTCAGGTCGGCGGTGTGAGGGAGACAGTTAGTTGGATATGTAGGTCAGGTCGGGGGTGTGAGGGAGACAGTTAGTTGGATATGTAGGTCAGGTCGGGGGTGTGAGGGAGACAGTTAGTTGGATATGTAGGTCAGGTCGGGGGTGTGAGGGAGACAGTTAGTTGGATATGTAGGTCAGGTCGGGGGTGTGAGGGAGACAGTTAGTTGGATATGTAGGTCAGGTCGGCGGTGTGAGGGAGACAGTTAGTTGGATATGTAGGTCAGGTCGGGGGTGTGAGGGAGACAGTTAGTTGGATATGTAGGTCAGGTCGGGGGTGTGAGGGAGACAGTTAGTTGGATATGTAGGTCAGGTCGGGGGTGTGAGGGGACAGTTAGTTGGATACGTAGGTCAGGTCGAGGGTGTGAGGGGACAGTTAGTTGGATATGTAGGTCAGGTCAGGGGTGTGAAGGAGACAGTTAGTTGGATATGTAGGTCAGGTCGGGGGTGTGAAGGAGACAGTTAGTTGGACAGTTGATTCTGTACAGCACTTTGAGATATGAGCTGATGTATGAGCTGATGCCCTTCAGCTGATATGAGCTGAAGGGCTATATAAATACATTTGATTTGATTTGATACGTAGGTCAGGTCGGGGGTGTGAGGGAGACAGTTAGTTGGATACGTAGGTCAGGTCGGGGGTGTGAGGGAGACAGTTAGTTGGATACGTAGGTCAGGTCGGCGGTGTGAGGGAGACAGTTAGTTGGATATGTAGGTCAGGTCGGGGGTGTGAGGGAGACAGTTAGTTGGATATGTAGGTCAGGTCGGCGGTGTGAGGGAGACAGTTAGTTGGATACGTAGGTCAGGTCGGGGGTGTGAGGGGACAGTTAGTTGGATATGTAGGTCAGGTCGGCGGTGTGAGGGAGACAGTTAGTTGGATATGTAGGTCAGGTCGGGGGTGTGAGGGAGACAGTTAGTTGGATATGTAGGTCAGGTCGGGGTGTGAGGGAGACAGTTAGTTGGATATGTAGGTCAGGTCGGGGTGTGAGGGAGACAGTTAGTTGGATATGTAGGTCAGGTCGGGGTGTGAGGGAGACAGTTAGTTGGATACGTAGGTCAGGTCGGGGGTGTGAGGGAGACAGTTAGTTGGATATGTAGGTCAGGTCGGGGGTGTGAGGGGACAGTTAGTTGGATATGTAGGTCAGGTCGGGGGTGTGAAGGAGACAGTTAGTTGGATATGTAGGTCAGGTCGGGGGTAACAGAGACAGTTAGTTGGATATGTAGGTCAGGTCGGGGGTGTGAGGGGACAGTTAGTTGGATATGTAGGTCAGGTCGGGGGTGTAACAGAGACAGTTAGTTGGATATGTAGGTCAGGTCGGGGGTATGAAGGAGACAGTTAGTTGGATATGTAGGTCAGGTCGGGGGTGTGAGGGAGACAGTTAGTTGGATATGTAGGTCAGGTCGGGGGTGTGAGGGAGGGGTGTGAGGTCGGGGGTGGAGACAGTTAGTTGGATATGTAGGTCAGGTCGGGGGTGTGAGGGAGACAGTTAGTTGGATATGTAGGTCAGGTCGGGGTGTGAAGGAGACAGTTAGTTGGATATGTAGGTCAGGTCGGGGGTGTGAGGGGACAGTTAGTTGGATATGTAGGTCAGGTCGGGGGTGTGAAGGAGACAGTTAGTTGGATATGTAGGTCAGGTCGGGGGTGTGAGGGAGACAGTTAGTTGGATATGTAGGTCAGGTCGGGGGTGTGAGGGAGACAGTTAGTTGGATACGTAGGTCAGGTCGGGGGTGTGAGGGGACAGTTAGTTGGATATGTAGGTCAGGTCGGCGGTGTGAGGGAGACAGTTAGTTGGATACGTAGGTCAGGTCGGGGGTGTGAGGGGACAGTTAGTTGGATATGTAGGTCAGGTCGGGGGTGTGAGGGAGACAGTTAGTTGGATATGTAGGTCAGGTCGGGGGTGTGAGGGAGACAGTTAGTTGGATACGTAGGTCAGGTCGGGGGTGTGAGGGGACAGTTAGTTGGATATGTAGGTCAGGTCGGGGTGTGAGGGGACAGTTAGTTGGATACGTAGGTCAGGTCGGGGTGTGAGGGACAGTTAGTTGGATACGTAGGTCAGGTCGGGGGTGTGAGGTCAGGTAGACAGTTAGTTGGATACGTAGGTCAGGTCGGCGGTGTGAGGGAGACAGTTAGTTGGATACGTAGGTCAGGTCGGGGGTGTGAGGGAGACAGTTAGTTGGATACGTAGGTCAGGTCGGCGGTGTGAGGGAGACAGTTAGTTGGATACGTAGGTCAGGTCGGGGGTGTGAGGGAGACAGTTAGTTGGATACGTAGGTCAGGTCGGCGGTGTGAAGTAGACAGTTAGTTGGATACGTAGGTCAGGTCGGCGGTGTGAGGGAGACAGTTAGTTGGATACGTAGGTCAGGTCGGGGGTGTGAGGGAGACAGTTAGTTGGATACGTAGGTCAGGTCGGCGGTGTGAGGGAGACAGTTAGTTGGATACGTAGGTCAGGTCGGGGGTGTGAGGGAGACAGTTAGTTGGATACGTAGGTCAGGTCGGCGGTGTGAGGGAGACAGTTAGTTGGATACGTAGGTCAGGTCGGCGGTGTGAGGGAGACAGTTAGTTGGATACGTAGGTCAGGTCGGCGGTGTGAGGGAGACAGTTAGTTGGATACGTAGGTCAGGTCGGCGGTGTGAGGGAGACAGTTAGTTGGATACGTAGGTCAGGTCGGCGGTGTGAGGGAGACAGTTAGTTGGATATGTAGGTCAGGTCGGCGGTGTGAGGGAGACAGTTAGTTGGATATGTAGGTCAGGTCGGCGGTGTGAGGGAGACAGTTAGTTGGATACGTAGGTCAGGTCGGCGGTGTGAGGGAGACAGTTAGTTGGATACGTAGGTCAGGTCGGGGGTGTGAGGGAGACAGTTAGTTGGATACGTAGGTCAGGTCGGCGGTGTGAGGGAGACAGTTAGTTGGATACGTAGGTCAGGTCGGCGGTATGAGGGAGACAGTTAGTTGGATACGTAGGTCAGGTCGGGGGTGTGAAGGAGACAGTTAGTTGGATACGTAGGTCAGGTCGGGGGTGTGAGGGACACAGTTATTTGTAACTTCAGCACCCACCATGCACCATATTGGTGAGGTGACATCACCGGGCCACTGAATAATGCCATTGTCGGGTCTCCCGTCCATCCGTACGGTCCGTGGAGGGCGTGCAGGTGCACTCCTTCCTCTTGACCTCTAACCCCTAACCCTTGACCCCACTATGACCCATTGTG
>NC_060187.1:19326669-19506669 GCF_021184085.1 Oncorhynchus gorbuscha | reverse complement strand
ACTTTGGAATTCCAAACACGATTTGGAGGTAGTAATGCCAGGAATGTGATGTACAATGGTAGCTATGGCAACCACCCGAGCCACCAGGTGCTCAAAGGCACTTTGACAGGAAGTGCAACAGGAAGTGAAACAGGAAATGAAACATGCAGCTCACTGGGCCAAGCAAAATGACCACCAATGACTCAGCAGGGGAAAACAATCTAATAGGCCTAAGTGTAGGTCTATAGAAGCGATTCTATAATAATCGTAATAATATTCATTATAATATTTTTTCATGTTCATTTTTATGAATTGTTATCATATTATCATATTGCAGTATGAATCAGAAAATATATGTTTGGGATGAGGGGAGAAATTACCCAGCAAAAAGAGTCCACTTTTCCACAACAGTTCTACTTCCGTACTAGTTAGTTTTTTTACACACAGTGATACATTTCTTTTCTTTCTCTTCCTTTTACCTTTTGACGGCCCTCTTTGTGTGCAGGCTGTGGGAAAGTTTCCCATGGTGGATGAGGTCATCCATCCGCCCCCCTCGCCCCCACCAGCTGGGCTGTCCGACACTGATGTGGCCCTGCTCTCCCTCTCTGTCTTGGGGATTGGGGATGAATAGAGAGACATTCAATTATGGACCAAGTCATCTGGGGCCTCATTTATGTCACTTATGTCAAAATGTCACACTAAATATCTGTGTGCACAATTTCTTAATGGGTAGGCCTACTTAAAAAAATATTGAGATTTACAGTGGCTTGCGAAAGTATTCACCCCCTTGGAATTTTTCCTATTTTGTTGCCTTACAAACTGGAATTAAAATAGATTTTTGGGGGGTTTGTATCATTTGATTTGCACAACATGCCTACCACTTTGAAGATGCAAAATATTATTTTTTATTGTGAAACAAAAAATAAATTACACAAAAAAATGAAAACTTGATCATGCATAACTATTCACCCCCCCCCACCCACACACAAAGTCAATACTTTATAGAGACACCTTTTGCATCAATTACAGCTGCAAGTCTATGGGGGTATGTCTCTATAAACTTGGCACATCTAACCACTGGGATTTTTGCCCATTCTTCAAGGCAAAACTGCTCCAGCCCTTCAAGTTGGATGGTTTCCACTGGTGTACAGCAATCTTTAAGTCATACCACAGATTCTCAATTGGATTGAGGTCTGGGCTTTGACTAGCCCATTCCAAGATATTTAAATGTTTCTCATTAAACCACTCGAGTGTTGCTTTAGCAGTATGCTTAGGGTCAATGTCCTGCTAGAAGGTGAATCTTCGTCCCAGTCCCAAATCTCTGGTTTCCCTCATGAATTCCCCTGTATTTAGAGCCATCCATCATTCCTTCAATTCTGACCAGTTTCCCAGTCCATGCTGATGAAAAACATCCCCATGGCATGATGCTGCCACCACCATGCTTCACTTTGGGGATGGGGTTCTCGGGGTGATGAGAGGTGTTGGTTTTGCGCCAGACATAGTGTTTTCCTTGTTGGCCAAAAAGCTCAATTTTAGTCTCATCTGACCAGAGTACCTTCCATATGTTTGGGGAGTATCCCACATGCCTTTTGGTGAACCCCAAACGTGTTTGCAATTACTTTTTTCTGGCCACTCTTCCGTAAAGCCCAGCTCTGTGGAGTGTACGGCTTAAAGTGGTCCTATGGACAGATACTCCAATCTCCTCTGTGGAGCTTTGTAGCTTCTTCAGTGTTATGTTTGGTCTCTTTGTTGCCTCTCTGATTAATGCCCTCCTTGCCTGGTCCGTGAGTTTTGCTGGGTGGCTCTCTCTTTGCAGGTTTGTTGTGGTGCCATATTCTTTCCATTTTTTACTAATGGATTTAATGGTGCTCTGTAGGATGTTCAACGTTTTGGATATTTTTATAACCTGTTTGGAGAGCTCCTTGATGTTCATGGTGCTGCTTGCTTAGTGGTGTCCCTTGCTTAATGGTGTTGCAGACTCTGGGGCCTTTCAGAACAGGTGTACATATACTGAGATCGTGTGACAATTAGATTGCACACAGGTGGACTTTTTGAACTAATTATGTGATTTCTGAAGGTAATTGGTTGCACCAGAGATTATTTAGGGGCACCACATTTCCGTATTTTATTTTTTAGAATTTTTTAAACAAGTAATTTTTTACATTTCAGTTCACCAATTTGCACTATTTTGTGTATGTCCATTACATTAAATCCAAATAAAAAATCAATTTAAATAATTTAAATTACAGGCTGTAATGCTACACAATAGGAAAAATGCCAAGGGGGATGAATACTTTTGCAAGGCGGTGTATACATTTGGTGCACACTACACATACAGCATGTTGTAAATCAGACCCGTCCTAAAACTGTGCATGTTGTAAATCAGACCCATCCTAAAACTGTGCATGTGTGAATGAGCATCATAACTCCGCCTGCAAATGTTTTGCTGTACAATTTGGAGCTAGGCCTATTGCAATTTGGCCAAGGTAATAGAAAGAGCAATGGCAAATTTGATCAAATGTTTTTGGAAGTGTTGACAGAATGTTTTAATCTTTTGTAGTAACTTCTGCTGTATTTGGCAGAGGCAACAAGCTCTCACAGTCTCACTGCAGAATTACATGTTAATAGTGCTCAATGTTGCTCCTAGTCGGTTTTGAAGGCATTTGCCTATGTCCTCGGGACATGGATAGATGTCCAATTTCGAAGTTACACTTGAGTGATCTGCCTGAGGATACTAGGCCCAATTAAATGAGAGATGCACATAGTCATTTGTTGTATGGCTACTTTTCCAATATTAACCCATTTATTCTGAAATGGTTATGAACATAAAATAAAAAGGAAATAAATTCCTGTTTCATTTTGTAAGATTCCAAAAATAAAACACATTTTTGTGCTTCTCACTGACTTATGTTTTCATGTTTTTTGATGTAATTGTTTTGTTTAAAGTGAGACCCCATTTGCACAAACTACTAGGCTACTTTCCTGCTCACAATACAATACTTCAAGCACCAGAAACTGTTCGAAAGCATGGTCTAACGTTTGCGTGGATGTAGGGACATTCTCAGGCAAAGTACATTTTTTATAAAAGCCAACTTTTTGTAAGAAACCTGGCGCACGCATGTTTGGGGTATAATTTGTGCATAGCAAAGTTTATCAATGAGTTCCCTGGGGTCTCATTCATCAAATCCATATTACAAAAAAAGTGTCAATTTTCCCCCAAAGTTTGGTATTTATCTATTTTGACTGGAAAGTGCCTAAGCACAGCTTCTAGTAGTTGATACATTTTATTGCAAAAAAACGGTTATTTTGAGGGAAATTGAAGTGTTTAATGCTCTGGATTTATAATACTGGTAGGCTAATAAAAACATTGTAACATAGGCCTAATGATCAAAAAGATACATTGGTAAGGAGATCACATGGCAGCATGTAGCCTAGCATTTTTATTTATTGTCTAGGCCTGAATCATAATCATATTGCAGGACATCTCTCCTTGTTTATTCCCACTACACGACAAATATTAGCTTACCATTTATCCATTGATAATTGAATAGCCAACTTGCTCAAATGTAAATAGGTCGGTAGATCATTTAAAATATTTAACAGTACAACCCTGTTCCTGGGGTAAGTTGGTGGTTGAAGATATCCCTCTAGTGGTGTGCGGGCTGTGCTTTGGCAAAGTGGGTGGGGTTATATCCTTCCTGTTTGGCCCTGTCCGGGGGTGTCCTCGAATGGGGCCACAGTGTCTCCTGAACCCTCCTGTCTCAGCCTCCAGTATTTATGCTGCAGTAGTTTGTGTCGGGGGGCTAGGGTCAGTTTGTTATATCTGGAGTACTTCTCCTTTATGCTGCAGTAGTTTGTGTCGGGGGGCTAGGGTCAGTTTGTTATATCTGGAGTACTTCTCCTTTATGCTGCAGTAGTTTGTGTCGGGGGGCTAGGGTCAGTTTGTTATATCTGGAGTACTTCTCCTTTCCTTTCTCTCTCTAGGAGGACCTGAGACCTAGGACCATGCCCCAGGACTACCTGACATGATGGCTCCTCGCTGTCCCCAGTCCACCTGGCCATGCTGCTGCTCCAGTTTCAACTGACCTGAGCCCTAGGACCATGCCCCAGGACTACCTGACATGATGACTGCTTGCTGTCCCCAGTCCACCTGGCCATGCTGCTGCTCCAGTTTCAACTGTTCTGCCTTGTTATTATTCGACCATGCTGGTCATTTATGAACATTTGAACATCTTGGCCATGTTCTGTTATAATCTCCACCCGGCACAGCCAGAAGAGGACTGGCCACCCCACATAGCCTGGTTCCTCTCTAGGTTTCTTCCTAGGTTTTGGCCTTTCTAGGGAGTTTTTCCTAGCCACCGTGCTTCTACACCTCCATTGCTTGCTGTTTGGGGTTATAGGCTGGGTTTCTGTACAGCACTTTGAGATATCAGCTGATGTACGAAGGGCTATATAAATAAAATTTGATTGATTGAATTTGATTGGGTACCGCAGGTACTGCACGATTTTGTCCAAACTAGGCTTCCAACTGAGCTACATAGATAATTGATCAGTTCAGTGATTTCCTAAATTCAACACACCTGGTACTCCAGGCCAGTTAAATCCAAAAACATGAAGTGCCTGTGGCCCTCCAGGACCAGGGTTGCCTACACCATGTACAGTATTGCTGTGCGATAGCAACAAGCACTCACAGTCTCATGCCAACGTTAGACGTTCCTCCATGTTTCTCAAAGTGTTTGGTTACTTCTGTATCATTCCAATGATAATTTAAGGAATTAACCTTATAATTCTTAAGTTTAGGCATGAACTTCAAATGGTTAAAGTTAGGATTAAGGTTTGGGATAGGCTTAAAACAAAAGTATATTTATATTGCTGGATTTGAAAATGCAATTTTTGGAACTAGAGGCAGATGCTTACAGTTATCCACCGTCCCCATCCACAGTGCCCTTCGTGAAGGTAACAGAGCTTAGTGTTGCCCCTTGTGGTTGGTTTCCACATCATCTCCCAATATCCTCAGACATGGATGGAAGTCGAATACTGACTTATATCACGAGGTGACCTGCCTGACGATAGGAGGCAAAATTTTAGCCTATTTCAATTCAGAGCCTATACCAAGGCAGGAGATAAAAACACAATCATTTATTGATAAACAAAACATTGAACAACAATTCATATTTTCGATAGAAGTGTGTTGACTTATTTACTTTGAAATTGCTTGACTGGGCAAACAAATTTGCAGAGCGCGCTGCCAGTGTTTTGCACTCGCGATGTTGTAGTACTCTAATGTATCAATCAAACATGTGTGTATGTTGCATGTGACAGTTTGATCAATCCCAATCATGTTTTTTGCAAAAGCAAAACCTAGAATCTCCACATACGGCTGAATTTTGCACAAAATATACTCACAGTTTAGAAATGAGGCTCCTGGAAAGGAGAGGAGTGGAGACAAACATCACCAGACACTCTGGCTTCATAAGCCTTATTCAGTGCAATTAAACAAGTTCAGCACACACACATAGTTACACACACACACACACACACACACACACACACACACACACACACACACACACACACACACACACACACACACACACACACACACACACACACACACACACACACACACACACACATAGTTACACAGGCACTCACACACACACACACACACACACACACACACACACACACACACACACACACACACACACACACACACACACACACACACACACACACACACACACACACACACACACACACATAGTTTCACAGGCACTCACACACACACACACACACATAGTTTCACAGGCACTCACACACACACACACACACACACACACACACACACACACACACACACACACACACATACACACACATACACATACACACACACACACACACACACACACACACACACACACACACACACACACACACACACACACACACACACACACACAGACAGACAGACACACTCACTCACTCACACACACACACACACACACCACACACACACACACACACACACACACACACACACACACACACACACACACACACACACACACACACACACACACACACACACACACACACACACACACACACACACACACACACACACACACACACACACACACACTTGGACAAGCACATCTACACACATAGGTTCACATGCTCACAAACAGACACACACACACACCACAGTATGACACACACACACATTCAGAAATACATAGATATATGATACACATACACAAACATTGAGATACACACAGATGTATGAACACTGACAATGCAAATTCACTAACTGACACACATACACATTGACAGATTTTCTTAAAGTAAAAGAGTGATTGAGCCAGCATGTGTGGACCTGTAAAGAGAAATCTGCAGGTGTTTCTCTGTACTTAACAAGTATGATTACTTGACGGGGTGTGTGAGAGGACGTGAACAAGATTACAAAGTGTTTGTGTTTCACCAGTTCTGAAAAGCTGACAGACTGGCATTCCTCTCCTGAAGGCTTAGACAAAGACCCACTAACTGACGGTTAAAGAAATACTGGAACACACACAAACACACACCAGTGGCGGTCGGTGACATTCAAGATGAGGGAGGACGATTATTTTGTTTTATGAGCATGGTCTTATTTTTATTACAGCATATTGGATGACTGTCATTCATATTCCATTCACCCAGCTCAATGTAACATTGATAGGTTTAGGTTACTACATAATGCTAGAATTTTCCCTATACCCATCTGAGGTTGCTACAACCTAGCGTATGAATGAAAGTTTACAACGTAGGTGCACAGGTAGAGAGAAACATTTATGTAATCAAGGTGACAGACAGTGACACATTCAATACACTCTTGCCTGCATCTAGCTGATCTAGTGTGTAATCATTAGACCAACAGTTGCAAACAAGTATTTCCATTGGACAAATTCAGGTATGTTTATCCCTGTTTCATTCCATATGCTTCCATTTAAGAAATATTTTTCAACAGAATTGGTGGAATGAATACACCCCTAATCACACACAAAGACAGTTCCCTTTCATAGCAGCCACATACAATCAGCATGATCACGTTGCTCGTTAATTCCTTTGTGCATCTACGTGTTCTCCTCCTCTTACTGTTTTCCTTCACTTATGGACTTCAGTACACGTCAGCTGTCTGTGACCAGGCAAAAAAACAACTTCAAAAACTTTCATGTCATAACCAGTACACACAGCCTACATCGCTGTCACCATTTAAAAAAAAAACTTTATTTAACTAGGCAAGTCAGTTAAGAACAAATTTGTTCTGTTCGTGGACAGAACAACAGATGTTTACCTTGTCAGCTCAGAGATTCGATCTTGGAACCTTTCAGTTACAAGTACAACGCTCTAAACACTAGGCAACCTGCCACCCATAAAGAGTAGAGTATTAGATAACGTGACATCATAGTAAACATAGCTACGAGAACTAACACCCTAGTAATTCCACTACAATCATGCAGTACAGTCAGCAAGCAGTTTAGCAGTTACATAGGTGGGCCCTGGTGGCTATAAATTAATAAAACCAAAAGTGAACCTAGACTTGGAAAAGTTCCAGTGTTGGATAGCCATAGCCAGCTAGCTAACATGGCATCCCTCTCTGTTTGAGCCAGGTGTTTGAGAAGGCTAAACTAGCAAGCTGCATTCGAAAGCTAAGTAAGCGAAAGGGAAAAAATATATATAACAAAATATAGCTTGCTCTCTCTTGCTTCTCCTTCATTTTTGAATACATTTATTAGTTCAAAACTGTTAAACTATTTTCTTTCTCTCTCTTTGAGTCAACAACTCACCACATTTTATGCACTGCAGTGCTAGCTAGCTGTAGCTTATGCTTTTAGTACTAGATTCATTTTATGATTCTTTGATTGGATGGACAACATGTCCGTTCATGCTGCAAGCACTCTGATAGGTTGGAGGACATCCTTCAGAAGTTATTATAACTACTGTGTAAGTCTACGGAAGGGGATGAGAACCATGAGCCTTCTAGGTTTTAAATTGAAGTCAATATACCCAGAGGAGAACTGAAACTAGCTGTCCTCCGGCTACACCATGGTGCTACTCTACAGAGTGCTCCTGAGGCTACAGTAGACCTTCATTGGGTTTTAATAAATTATTTGGTGACATATGAATATATTTGGTATAGTTTTATCTAAAAAGGATTTGTTTTTTAATGTTTCACTTTTTTATTTTTATGAAATGGTCCTCCCAATCCTCTTCTGAGGAGCCTCCACTGACACACATGCACTCACTCACTCACTCACTCACTGACTCACTCACTGACTCACTCACTGACTCACTCACTGACTCACTCACTCACTCACTCACTCACTCACTCACTCACTCACTCACTCACTCACTCACTCACTCACTGACTCACTGACTCACTCACTCACTCACACACACACAAACACAAACACAAACACCAAAGGCATCCTACATTTGTTTATTTTCTTGTGATTGATCATCGCCATCTACTGGAAAAAACACACAAAAGACTATGGCCACACAGAGTGTGGCTGCAAATGAAACCATATATACCATATGACTGCAGATGAAACCATATATACCATATGACTGCAGATGAAACCATATATACCATATGACTGCAGATGAAACCATATATACCATATGACTGCAGATGAAACCATATATACCATATGACTGCAGATGAAACCATATATACCATATGACTGCAGATGAAACCATATATACCATATGACTGCAGATGAAACCATATATCCGTTCATCAATTGTCTGTCCGACAATCGTCAACAGATGATGGAAAAACATTTGCTCAATTCAGAAGTTCTGAGCACAACATATTTATATGGCCGTACCCTATATGATGAATGTATATATGTACTACATTAACTGTTGTTTTTTTATTTTCCAAAAATATGTTAGTGAGGATAATGTTACAGTACCAACTATACAAC
The DNA here is from genome assembly GCF_021184085.1 of Oncorhynchus gorbuscha. Classification (NCBI taxonomy): domain Eukaryota; kingdom Metazoa; phylum Chordata; class Actinopteri; order Salmoniformes; family Salmonidae; genus Oncorhynchus; species Oncorhynchus gorbuscha. The sequence goes on along the minus strand of NC_060187.1, from coordinate 19,497,712 downwards.
ATTCATTTACACATTTTTACAATTGAGTGCCCAAGTTATGCTTTGGGGGCAAAAGTAGGAGACATGGATCACAGAAACATGTGAGTATGAAAAAGTGTTCCCTACCAAGCCCATCAACTCTACAACAGAATGACAAGTAAAAGACTTCGGTTGGCAGTAGGCTGCATCCCAACTGCCACCTGATTCCCTATATAGTGCACTACCTCTGACCAGAGGAGCACTACTTCCCACTGGGCACAAACTGTTTTAATCAACATTGTTTCTAATTCATTTCAACAAAATAAATAAATGTGATGACGTCGACTCAACATGTAAAACTGTTTGGTATTGAACGGATACACCAACGCTCTTTTCTTATCCAACTTTTAACCTGAATCTAATGACACTGTTACAATTAGACGTTAAACTGACATCTGTGTCCAGTGTGTTTAGTGCACTATACAGTATAGGGAATAGGTTGCCATTTGGGATGCAGTGTTCCTCACATACTTACCATGGCTACAACACTCATCTCATGAGCAACACATCACCATGTTGCATGTTTTCATGTCTTCTCAGAGTTATTCTTCTTTCAAACATAATGCGTCATGTTAAATATATTTCCAAATGTTTTCAAATCTATTTAAAGGGACAACAGATATGAGTTTTTGTCTAGGTTGGAAGAAACTATAATAACACATGTTGGCTGTGGTCAGAAGATCGTCTATTGGGTGTCATCAAACAGAGGTGATTCAACATGTATGTAGAATCACCACGAACTCATTGGAGCAGTTTCTCACAGCAGGAAAAGAATCCTGCAGCAACAGGAAATGTGCATTATTATGTGGATTATAATTAATGCTGCACATTTTTGTAGGGGTTGATACATTTTTAGTTAGGGCAAATCAAGTAGACATTAAAAACTTTAGAAACATTTTAAAATCTCGAATACACTACAAGTTTGCAGATCCTACACCTGTGTGATATGGTGCTATTCCCTGGCGGGGTTGAACACTATTACAGGTTTTTTTCAATCACTTAGGTGCAATTTTCACAAGCATGTGGAACATTTAGTACAAAACTCAAAACAGATCACCAAAAAGGCAGGTGTTTCAAAATGCTAAGCACATTTTCAATTGACTAAATACAACACGTAAAATCATAGTCATTTTTAACCAAACTTAATCAGTGTTTCATCTAGAAATAAATGTTTCACATTGCAATACATGTTCATATAAAGTCATTGCATTTCACTTTTGATATGATTGTCTTCTCATTTGTTAAAATACATTTAACTATTACTCTTAATTGATAATCTCTTAATGTGGTAAACCTATAGATTCTAAAATGGTTGGGACACCAGGTGTGTGTACTTAATGATCAGGTAGAACTAAGAAATTAGGAAATTCACCACATGCTTGTGAAAATAGCACCAAAGTGATTGAAAAAAACTGTCAGTTGATACTAGTGGCTTACAGGTTGATACTAGTGGCTTACAGGTTGATACTAATGGCTTACAGATTAAAAGTACAGTATACAGTATCTATATGAAAAGCTTCTAAAGAAAGTAGTAGCAGTGCATGACTTGGCCTGAAGTAGGTGCCGGAACTAATTTTAGGTGCCGGTACTGTTTATATTGGTGTGTTCCGCACCAAGTCAAGCACTGGATTGTAAAGTGTATAGTGTTTCATTGATAATATGACTTTGAAGGGATTGGCTGAAGTGATTAAAAGTGACCATGTTCTTTGTTGAGAGCCTTTTACTCTGCATGGCGGGTAGCGACAGACTAGTAATGCTGTGTGATTTGAGGGACAATATCATATAGATTACATTTCAGCAAATACATTTGTTAAAAACATGTCTGAATTAAAAATACATGTCATATATGAAAGATTACCTCCCTTTACAATGACATCCTGACTATATATACACAAACAGCAGTGGTGGCTGTTGGGCGGAGATAAAGGAGGACGGGCTCATTGTAATGAAACCATGTGTTTGATTACCTGTCAATTCCAGCCATTACAATGATCTCTGCCCATCAGCCTCCTCTGATAACAAAAAGTCATATTAATAAAGTAATTTTTAAAGTCCTCAATGTGCTTCAGGGTAAAGCTTATCCTAGTAACAGATAAAGGATCAGATCAGATTTCCCTTCCCCCAATCCTAACCATTAGTGGGGGAAATGCTAAACTGACCCAAGATCAGTGTCTAGGGGGCAACATCACCCTACAGTACACCTCTGGGGCCTCATGTATAACCATTGCATACATTCACACTAGATGTCTGCGTGACCCATTTCTGAAAAGTATTGGAAATACATGTACAGAAATATTGACATTTATCAATTTGGCGCAGGCACAGTTTTACAACTGTGTGTGAACGAGTATTAAAACTGCCTGAAAAACGCCCTCCATCCACCCTTTAGGGTGACCATAACACCCATTAGTTAAGGTATAATTTGGAACGATTGGCATTAGGCCACAGAATGCAAAACAATAATTGTTGCTCAATATTTAGTTTATCAATAGATTATTGTGTTTCTATGTCCTGCCTTGGTATAGGCTCTGAGATTAAATACGCAATGATGTCGCGCTCCTGTCGCACAGCAATACAGTAACCTAAACCCATATACCCATTTACATAAACTACCAGTCTATTTGCTGTGTTGGCATGATGTTTTAATCTTTTGCTGTAATTTATGGTGTATCTGGAAAAGGACTGTCAGTCCGTTTCTGAAAGAGAAAACACTAGCAAATTGCTGTGAACCTGTCAACAGACCGTTACAAACTCCTTACTTTCCAGCTTGTAATACAATATTTCAACCACTAGCAGATGTGCATGTTCTAAAGTTTGCGGGGAGGTGATCACATTCTCACATCAAGTTTTTATAAATGATAACTTTTGTTGAAAACTGGTGCATGCAGATTTTGGGGCAAATTTTGTGTATATGCAATGTCAATAAATGAGGCCCCTGGTGTGTAGCGTAAAGTTGTTGCTACTGTCTTCTGCAGGTAGTATCCCATAATGCAACACATTAGTCCCTTCTCTTCCACATCAGCATTCGAGTGCTGTATGTACCAGCAGGACAAACAATGTATGTGTGTGTGTGTGTGTGTGTGTGTGTGTGTGTGTGTGTGTGTGTGTGTGTGTGTGTGTGTGTGTGTGTGTGTGTGTGTGTGTGTGTGTGTGTGTGTGTGTGTGTGTGTGTGTGTGTGTGTGTGTGTGTGTGTGTGTGTGTGTGTGTGTGTGTGTATTTATGCATGTGTTATTTCTTCGGTGAGCCAATCATCACCTTGGAGACAAAGTTTACGATGGCGCTGGCGGGTTGTTCGGGGTCGTGTTCAGCAAACAGGTGACACACGTTCTCCGTCCCATTCATCGACTTCCTCGCCACAAAACCAAAGATCCTGACAGGAGAAACAGCAAAGAAACTCAGTAATCCTTCAGCTTCAACCGCCAAACAGAATAATCCACAGTAATATTCACTAGGAACGAAGCGGAGACAAATGGGCTGAAGCGAGGAGTGACCAACCTGAATTTGTCTAATAAGAAATTCTAATTTTCATTGCGAAACCTTTTGCTATGTTTCGACATGGTGTGAAGTAATGAATACGACCCAGTGCTATTCAGCAAATAATTCAGAAAAGAGTAGTGATAGAGGGAGTAATAACAGAAAGAGAAATTGTGAAAAACAATGAGATGGATAGATAAAACGAGAGAGAGAGAGAGAGAGATACAGAAAGATAGAGAGAAAGCGAGAGAAAGAATTAGAGAAGGTGAAATGAGGGGATGACTTACTTAGCAGAGGAACAGCCATCTCTTGTCCACCTGGTGAGGACAGAATAGGTTCACTTACCATGCATGATTATCAGGAACACACACACACACACACAACACACAAAGGAGTGTATAGTACTCACTTGCGTTCCTGTGGGTCAAGAGCACAGAATATGACTGTATTGACAGTGTAGTGTCTCCTGAAGAACAGCCTACAGACAGAGAGAGACAGGCAGTGAGGGTTGATAGTATTGTAGTGTAGGTATACAATATATGTTGCAATTAGGAGGTTCTTTACATTATGAGTGTGTGCTCATGCATTTGTGTGTATGACTCACTTCCTCTGGTTGTCGGTGAGGGTGATGCCCTGGGCTGAGACTTTGAAGTGGACCACAGTGGAGGTAGAAGGAGGGTCCATGGCCAGAATCAGGCTGGCTGCCTTCTGCACAGCCTGGTACCCTGTTAGAGACTCCAGCTCTACTGAGCCCAGGAACCACACATTACAGGCTGGGGAGTGGAAACATACACACACACACATGTCATATACAGTAACACACTGAAAGATTAGTGGAATCTGTGTGGGTAGCTGGACAGGTAGGATGACTGACAGTGAAGGTGAACAGGTGGTCACGTGTCAGGTGACAGAGGAATGTATGAGACTGAGGCAGGAATTCCTTTAACCATAAAGTGGTATATTTACTGGGTAGTGTGGATTCATGGACGCACAGAACTTCTGGATCAGATGGATTTAGGGAAGAGAAAGCAGCAAGATCAGGCAATGGCAATTTCCTCCTTTTATAGAGTTGAGATCTGTAGGACATTTCCACCTGACCTAATTAAAGCTCCCCTGGCCCAGCAGAGTAAATGGCAATTAATTAAAGGAGTATTCCACCAACTCCATGGGCCTTTTCTACAGCCACCCCGGAAATTTGTTAATTTCCACATTCCTCAAAAAGGCTCATTGCTCCCCGTCCTCTGTCATCTCAGGGAGAGGAATCAGTCGGGCAACTGGCCGGATATATGTCCGGTTCTTCACCTGGATTTCCACTGATCTAACACGACCATCGGTCCCAGGCATTGTCTTAGTTATACGGCCCACCGGCCAGGAGGCTCGAGGCAGCTGAGGGTCCACCATCATTACTACTTGGCCAGTTTCCAGGCTGGCCATTTCTCTCCGCCATTTCCCTCTGTGCTGTAGACTTGGTAGGTAATCCCGAATGAATCGGGCCCAAAAATGGTCAGCTAAGATTTGGCTGTGTCGCCACCGGCGTCTGCCTACAAGGTTGGTATCAGCATACATGGCTTGAGGAAGTGACGCATCTCGGCGTCCCATCAAGAGCATATTCGGTGTAACCGGATCGGGGTCAGCGATGTCTGCAGAGAGATATCCCAAGGGTTTGGAGTTCAGAATCCCTTCCACCTCTATCAGGACAGTCCTCAAGACCGTTTCAGTGACAGTTTGGTCCCCTAGTACGACTCGTAAGGCCGTCTTTACAGATTTGATCTCTCGCTCTCATGTTCCTCCAAAATGAGGAGCGCCTGGAGGGTTAAATTTGAATGAGATTTGTTGGTCCATCAGCTGATCCTGGAGGCTGGGTTCCATGGCTTGGAAGGCTTCCTCCAACCTGGCTTCTCCTGCCTTGAAGTTCGTACCTCTGTCAGCCAGGATCTCGTAGGGTTTCCCCCGTCGGGAGATAAACCGCCGTAGGGCCATGAGGAAGGCTTCCGTATCCAAACTCTCCAGTAGGTCCAGGTGGACACATCTGGTTGTCATACACTTGAATAGAATGCCCCAGCGCTTTTCCACACGACGACCTAACTTGATCATCAAGGGGCCGAAGCAATCTACTCCTGTTGACCAGAAGGGTGGTTTAAGGAGGCGCAAGCGAGCAGGGGGTAAATCTGCCATTTTGGGCACCGTAGCTCCGGCCATCTCTGACATTCTACGCAGGCGTATTGGTGCTTACGAATGGCTCCTCGTCCTCCAATTATCCAGTACTTCCGCCTCATCTCCCCATAGACCCTCTCTGGCCCTGGGTGGAGAAGCCGCTCATCATAACTCTTGATGAGGAGCCTGGTAAGAGGGTGTCTGGAGTCAAGGATAATTGGGTGGATAGCATCTGGGTCCAAAACCTCCGCTTGGCGCAGCCTCCCTCCGACTCTGATCACTCCAAGGATTGGATCATATTCTGGGGCAAGAGAGAGAAGACGGCTGCCCTTAGTCACTTCCCTACCGGCTTTCAGAGCTTTTAACTCCTCAGGGAAGCTAACTGCTTGTGCTTGCTTGAGGAGTAGTGTCTCTGCCGCGAGGGAGGTAGGTATAGAAGCCACCCCATCTGAGGTCTGGTTTGTGGCGGTGATCAGATCCGGCAGTGTTTGGGATTGTGTTAGGTCAGGGAGAGCAGTTGTTGGTTCCGTAGAAATGCTGTAGCATTGGGCGGACTTCCTTAACTCATGAGCTTCAGTCGGTCGCGGAGGGGCCGCACGCCTGGGGGCTGTCGGCCACTCGTTCTCTGGTTGGGACAAGAATGGTGGTCCCAAGCTCCAGCGATGGGGTTTAGCCAATTCCTTAAGGGTTTTACCTCTAGTAATGTCATCAGCAGGATTGTTTATGCTATCAATATACCTCCAGTCCTGGACTTCTGTTAGGTCTTGGATTTCCGCAATGCGAGTCCCGACAAACACCTTATACCTGCAGGACTCCGACTTGAGCCATGTCAATACAGTGGACGAATCACTCCAGTAGATGATCCTTTGGATTGGCAAGGTGAGCTCGGCTCGCAAGGTAGAGGCCAACTGGGCTCCGGAAAGGGCAGCACTGAATTCCAGCCTAGGCATTGACAACTGCTTCTTGGGTGCGACCCTGGACCTGGCCATGACAAAGGAGACATGGGTGTAGCCTGCCTCCATAAGGTTATGAATCTCTCGGTTATGAACTTCTGCAAGCTCAGGATTCTTCACCAGGCGTCGCTCTGTTCCACGCAGTAGTGGGAGTACAGCCCGTGTCGTGGTTGCCAGAGGAGGATGGTTGGGCACCCGTAGCAGTGGGGTTGCATACCTGCGAACGCCATCCATTTCAGTGGTGGTGGTGCTCTTCTCCAGGAGGTCTAATGCATAGGAGTCATTTTTCGAGCGAGTGACCTCCTGTAGCTTCCGGTTGGAGAAGGTGTCCATCTTCCATAGCATCTCAACATTCCGAAGGAGGTCAGTGGCTGCATCTGGATTGCTTCTGGTGAAGAGGACTTGCTGTGACTGTACAGCTTGGGTGGAGAGAAGTAGATGGGATGGACCTTGCACAGCCCAACCCAAGGATGTATGGACAGCAATGGGTCCTCCTTCTGGTCCAGCTCGTATAGGCTCAGTCGGGGTGACGAGATGTGGGTGGTCTGACCCAATCAGGATAAGTGGTGCTACTCTGGCCAGGTTAGGAAGAGGCAATCCTCGTAGATGAGGATATTGTTTCTGTAGAACACTTACCGGGCAGGAGTGCTCTGCGAGATTCAAGCCATCTGCCGTGAAGGCATTGGTGATGTTATAGGCCACGTCCCTGTTTCCTGAAGGTGAAATGCTAAAGGTTACAGCAGAGCCTTTCATTTGGATAACATCATGTCGCACCGTTCTGAGATTAAGGGTCTCGGGGTCCCTTCCAGGTTAAGCTGACGGGTGGCCGCTGTGAGAATGATTGTTCTTTCTGACCCATCATCTAGAACGGCGAATGTATCAATGCTTCTCCCTTCACTTTGCAGAGTGACCTTGACCACCTTCAACATGACCCTTGGAGATCGGTTCTGCTGGTCGAGATACAGCTCCTTTGCAGCTCCTACCATGAGCATACTCTGCTCCTTCTTTGCTTGGGGAAATAGATCATGCAACACGGTGAGATGGATTTCTTTACAGCGGTTGCAGGGTTTCCTCAATGTGCAGGTCTCCACCTTATGGCTACGGGCACACTTGTAGCATCGCTCGCCTGAAGTGATCCAGGCCTTCAATTGAGTTTGAGTGAGCTTTTTTACTCTGGGGCATGAGCCAAGGAAGTGCCCCTTACTATTGCAATATGGGCAGTAAGGCTGGAATTTGATGTTCTTGCTCTTGAGAGGGGTCTTCTTCCCGGGTTCCTCCCCGGCCTCACTATTTAAGTACATGGTAGTGGGATTTGGTCTTTTCTGTCCCTGCTGGCGTTCAAACTCCTTCCTTCCCCCTATGGCTATGGCGGAGATTGTGGCCTGGTGAGCGATGCTCTTCGCCTTTGCCTTCACCTCCAACCATGTGGCCAGGTCTCTGAGAGCATAGGTGCTTCTCGAGCCCTCTTTCAGGATGCCCTTATTCAAACAATGTTCAATGAAACTGTCTCTGAGGTACACTGGAAGTTTGCTAAGAAGCCTGTCCACGTGGGAGCCACATTTAAGCTCATTCCCGTCTTCTCCTTCAACGGATTGGAGCATCGAGGTCAGGGATTGGACAGCCAGGGAGAATTCTTGGAAGGCAGCATGGTCTCCCATTTTAATTGGAGACGTGTTCAGGATGTTGTTTAGTTCATTCTGTACTAGCTGACGTGGCTCACCATATCTCGCCTTCAGGGCCTGGAGAGCTGCAGTGTATGGTGTTGCGGAGTGCATAAATGATTGGGCCAGCCTGTATGCACTGGGAAACTGCAAATGATCCATTAGTACTTGGTATTTGTAGCGTTCTGACAGATGACCGTGAATACCCAGTAGGCTCTCCAATGCCATTTCCAAAAGGACAAATTCACTCTCCTTTCCATTTTCAAAGTATGGCAGTTTGGGTCTGGGAATTCCATAGGCTGAGGCTACTAGAAGTTTCATAATGTTGGCTCCCTCTTCTGGTTGCGTGAAGGATAAACCCGGGACTTCTGATGAGCCCACTGTGGCCTCATTGGGCCTGTCCCCTACTGTCCCAGACCCTCCATTTGTGGCAGCCGGAATTGGGCGAGAGCCCTCCAACCTGTTGTTTGAGGACTGGCCTGGCCCTGGATGAAAGGAACGATTTGCCTTGGTTGGTAATTGGCGGAAAGGCGAAGGAGTGATGCTTTGTCCAGATGGAGGAATGCTAACTTGTGTCACTGGCATAGAGGGCGTTGGCGGAGCGGCCCGTCTCCGTGCTCCGTGTTGGCTGTTGACCCCGGAGCCTCCGAGGACTGTGTGCCATGCTGTACCAGAGGGGCAGATTGGGAAAGAAAGGCAGACAGTTCAGGTCCATGTGGAAGGGTGGTCAGGTCAACTCCCTGTTCGTTCTTCTCCAGGAAGGATGAGACCATCCGTGCCTCCTCTAATTCCCTTCTGGCTTGACGGTGCCGTCGCTGCTGTGCCAGGTCCTTGGCAATGAATTCCCTTTCCTGTAGAGCTCTACGGGCCTGCACATCCAATTGGTGACATCGTTCGTCAGCCTGTCGTTCCTCCTCAATCTGACGCTCAATTTCCTCCAAAGCTAATAGTTTCATCCTCTCTTGTAGGACAGCGTTCTGTGAATTGCTGAGGGCTAGTGAATGGCGGCTGCCATGGCCACTTCCAAAGGGGTATCCACTGGTCGAACTCCCACTCCGTCTAGAGTGCTTCGACGATTTCCCATTAGTTAAGGGGTGAGCGGAGCCTGCCTCTGGAAGCGGGTCGACCTGTGCAGTGGGAGTTACCTCTTCCATAGGTTCCTCACGTAGACCACTTTCCTGCTCCAAAGCAGTTTCCGGTCCTTGGCTCAGAGGGGATGGTTGATGGCTGAAACATATAGTTGATCCATCAACTCTTTGAGCTCTGGTGGGCTTGCCCTTTGATGTCGGAACCTCGACCACATAGTCCTTAAGATAACCAGGTGCTTGCCTGGTTCTTCTGGTGCTCCTGGTAGTTGAGGATGAAGCCTTTGTTGCTTTAGGCTTAGCTCCTGGATATTTCCTTTGTTCCAAGACCTTTCCCTCAGCTGCTCTCTCCTCCTCTCTTCTTCCTTCCAGTGGAGACAATTCTTCCCTCTCCGCCTCCATTTCCTTTTCACCTGTCTTTGGTTCAGTCATAATTCGGCTCAAAGGACCATTGAAAGATTAGTGGAATCTGTGTGGGTAGCTGGACAGGTAGGATGACTGACAATGAAGGTGAACAGGTGGTCATGTGTCAGGTGACAGAGGAATGTATGAGACTGAGGCAGGAATTCCTTTAACCATAAAGTGGTATATTTACTGGGTAGTGTGGATTCATGGACGCACAGAACTTCTGGATCAGATGGATTTAGGGAAGAGAAAGCAGCGAGATCAGGCGATGGCAATTTCCTCCTTTTATAGAGTTGAGATCTGTAGGACATTTCCACCTGACCTAATTAAAACGCCCCTGGCCCAGCTGAGTAAATGGCAATTAATTAAAGGAGTATTCCACCAACTCCATGGGCCTTTTCTACACACACACACAGCCTGGTACCCAGTGAGAGACACACACACACACACTGAAACAGAGTCACACTGAAACATGAACACACTGAAACACACACCATGGCAGAGAAGAGGAGAGCTGAGATAAAATAATACCTGCTCCCTGTTTGAGTAGCTCAGCAGCAGAGTTGGTGGCTGACTGTGTTGATGGCTCACTAGTCTCTTCCAGAGGATCTGACAACACAGAAAGAAAAAAAGAGTTTGCCGGGAACTTGTAAAAACACACACACACACACACACACACACACACACACACACACACACACACACACACACACACACACACACACACACACACACACACACACACACACACACACACACACACACACACACACACACTCTTACCTCTGTCGGGGATGATGAGTTTGCAGGGCAGGGCCAAGGGGGTGATAGAATGTTGACAGACCAATGCAGTCAGACTTCCTGTGAGGAACAGGAAACAGACTGTCTCAGATGCTTTCACATACCATCTTGTTATTGTGGATCTGTTCAAATGCACTACTCAGTATGTCCACCAGAGGAAGACATTGTATATTATTTCATTAAAACTGAATAAATCCACACATACAGTAAACTTAGGCTGCATTTAAACAGGCAGCCCAATTCTGATATTTTTTCCACTAATTGGTCAATCACATTAGATTATTTCATATCAGATCTAACTGGTCAAAATACCAATTACTGAAATATAAGAATTGGGCTTCCTGTCTAAATGCAGCCGTAGTCACACAACACACATAACATTTAACATTTAACATTTAAGTCATTTAGCAGGCGCTCTTATCCAGAGCGACTTACAAATTGGTGCATTCACCTTATGACATCCAGTGGAACAATCACTTTACAATAGTGCATCTAAATCTTAAAGGGGGGGTGGGTGAGAGGATTACTTATCCTATCCTAGGTATTCCTTAAAGAGGTGGGGTTTCAGGTGTCTCCGGAAGGTGGTGATTGACTCCGCTGTCCTGGCGTCGTGAGGGAGTTTGTTTCACCATTGGGGGGCCACATACAGTAAACATATGCACACAACACAACACACAGGAATATGTCCTCACCAAAGTAGGGTTCGTTGGGACAGCCCTTAAGCCGTACCCCTTTCTGAGTGCACTCAATCAGGAAGTGCCTCACCAGCTCATTAGACAGGTCTCCTCCCACTGTGGAGACAAGGAAGTGACATCATCAGTGAGGGATATCAGACTTAGGTGTTGAGAAATGGCAAGTTCCCTAGGTACAGATAGAGGATCAGCTTCCCTTCCCCCAATCCTAACCTTAACCATTAGTGGAGAAAATACAACCCTTAGTGGAGAAAATACAAAATTGACCCAGGATCATCAACTAGGGGTAACCTAGACCACCTTGGACTGACAGACATATCTCATTTGGAATAAGTCAGAAGTGACACACTATATAACTACAATGGTTCAATGTCACTACTGAGTCGTTCCACCTCAAAAAGACCAAAAAATATGATTTCTGATGGATAAATGTGTGTGGCAGAAGCAGAAAGTAGCATCTAGTGGAAAAAATATGGTACTTTCACACCAATTTATGGGGGGAAAATGCAAGCAACTTCAACTGCTAATTTCTCTGAAAAGGAAAAAAACCATCACCAAATTCACTGAGAATACATTACATAGTATGAATTGGGCTTCCGAGTGGCGCGGTGGTCTAAGGCACTGCATCTCAATGCAAGAGCCATCACTACAGTCCTTGGTTCGATTCCAGGCTGTATCACATCCAGCCGTGATTGGGAGTCCCATAGGGTGGTGCACAATTGGTGCAGTATTGTCCGGGGTACGCAGTAATTGTAAATAAGAGTTTGTTATTAAATTGACTTACCTAGTTAAATAAAGGTTGAAAGTACCATTACTCCAAGCCGCAGGTCCATCCTACTTATTAAAGATAGAGAACTGATACTGTCTGCTTGGTGAGGGTTCATCCTACTTATTAAAGATAGAGAACTGATACTGTCTGCTTGGTGGGGGTTCATCCTACTTATTAAAGATAGAGAACTGATACTGTCTGCTTGTGTGGGGTTCATCCTACTTATTAAAGATAGAGAACTGATACTGTCTGCTTGGTGGGGGTCCATCCTACTTATTAAAGATAGAGAACTGATACTGTCTGCTTGGTGGGGGTCCATCCTACTTATTAAAGATAGAGAACTGATACTGTCTGCTTGGTGGGGGTTCATCCTACTTATTAAAGATAGAGAACTGATACTGTCTGCTTGGTGGGGGTTCATCCTACTTATTAAAGATGGAGAACTGATACTGTCTGCTTGGTGGGGGTTCATCCTACTTATTAAAGATAGAGAACTGATACTGTCTGCTTGGTGGGGGTTCATCCTACTTATTAAAGATAGAGAACTGATACTGTCTGCTTGGTGGGGGTTCATCCTACTTATTAAAGATAGAGAACTGATACTGTCTGCTTGGTGGGGGTTCATCCTACTTATTAAAGATAGAGAACTGATACTGTCTGCTTGGTGGGGGTTCATCCTACTTATTAAAGATAGAGAACTGATACTGTCTGCTTGGTGGGGGTTCATCCTACTTATTAAAGATAGAGAACTGATACTGTCTGCTTGGTGGGGGTTCATCCTACTTATTAAAGATAGAGAACTGATACTGTCTGCTTGGTGGGGGTTCATCCTACTTATTAAAGATAGAGAACTGATACTGTCTGCTTGGTGGGGGTTCATCCTACTTATTAAAGATAGAGAACTGATACTGTCTGCTTGGTGGGGGTTCATCCTACTTATTAAAGATAGAGAACTGATACTGTCTGCTTGGTGGGGGTCCATCCTACTTATTAAAGATAGAGAACTGATACTGTCTGCTTGGTGGGGGTTCATCCTACTTATTAAAGATAGAGAACTGATACTGTCTGCTTGGTGGGGGTTCATGCGAGGCTTTTTAACATTTATTTGGATTCCTCCCATCTTAATCATTGTTAAGAAGAGGTTTGGTACAAATCGGATGATGGGTAATTATATCAATTGAATATTATATGAATCTTATAAATTTAAATGGCCAATTTGGGTTCAATCAATTACCTACATTTCTCAGAGTTCAAATTGTCTTTCAACAAAATAAGGTTGCCTACAGAAACCAATTCAGAACAATCTGAGATGGTGGGTGTCATGGCTTGCTGAACTGAATCTAATGAGACCATGTTAGAACTGATCTCTGAGGCTGTGTCCCAAATGGCACCCTATTCCCAGGGCTCTGGTCAAAAGTAGCGTACCGTATACTTCATAGAGAATAGCGGGCCATTTGGGATGCACAGAAATGTAGCCTATGACACCAACCTTTCTTATTCTGTGTCAGGACAGAGGGAGGGGGTGTGGCCACCTTCATAGCCAATCCGTAGGCTCCGCGGAACGAGTGACTGTCTCTGACGACAAAAGATCCAGGTTCTCTGTCCTTCAGCATAGTGATAGCTACAGAGCGCCACAGGGGACAAAACACATGTCTCACACAGAAAGTCACAACGCCCATATGTCATTCAGGGCTGCGTGCCAAATGGCCACCCTATTCCCTATATAGTGCACTAATTTGACCAGGGGCCATAGTAGTTGTGCGCTACATAGGAAAAAGGGTGACAACACACACGCACTCACTAACACACAGTTCTTGCAGCACACATGTAATATTAAGAGACAATATTTACCTTGATCTCTGGAGATGTCAGGCTTGTACCAGAACTTGGATGTGTCTTGAACAAACTTCACAGTGTGCTGCTTACTGGCAAACAGGTCTGCAACACAACGCACAGGCAAAGACAACCACTGAGTCTGACTCTCCCATTCTGGAGATTACAGCACTATGGTACAGTAGATACACATATTTACAGTGAACACTGTGTGCGACAGTATGACTGTGTGTGAAATCAGGCATGCTATTGTCTTTGTATGTACTGTATATATGGAGTTAACATACAGCACCAGTCAACAGTTTGGACACACCTACTCATTCCAGGGTTTTTCTTTATTTTGACTATTTCCTACATTGCAGAATAATAGTGAAGACATCCAAACTATGAAATAACACACATGGAATCATATAGTAACCAAAAAAGGGTTGAATAAAAACAGTTAAATAAATCTAAATATATTTTATATTTGAGATACTTCAGTAGACACCCAGTTCCTTGATGACAGCTTTGCACATTCTTGGAATTTTCTCAACCAGCTTCATGAGGTAGTCACCTGGAATGAAATTCAATTAACAGGTGTGCCTTGTTAAAAGTTATTTTGTGGAATTAATTTCCTTCTTAATGCGTTGAGCCAGTTAGTTGTGTTGTGACAAGGTAGGGGTGGTATACAGAAGATAACCCTATTTAGTAAAAGTTTCTTCAAGTGCAGCCGCAAAAACCAGCAAGCGCTATGATGAAACTGGCTCTCATGAGGACTGCCACAGGAAAGGAAGACCCACAGTTACCTCTGCTGCATTAGAGTTAACTGCACCTCAGATTGCAGCCCAAATAAATGCTTCACAGAGTTCAAGTAATAGACACATCTCAACTGTTCAGAGGAGACTGGTCAAATTGCTGTAAAGAAACCACTACTAAAGGACACAAATAATAATAAGAGACTTGCTTGGGCCAAGAAATATGAGCAATGGACATTGGTCTGATGAGTCTAAATTAGACATTTTGGGTTCCAACTGCAGTGTCTTTGTGAGATGCAGAGTAGGTGAACGGATGATCTCTGCATGTGTGGTTCCCACCGTGAAGCATGGAGGAGGTGGTATGATGGTGTGGGGGGGCTTTGCTAGTGACACTGTCTGTGATTTATTTAGAATTCAAGGTACACTTAACCAGCATGGCTACCACAGCAGTCTGCAGCGATACGCCATCCCATCTGATTTGCGCTTCAATTGTTTTTCAACAGGACATTGACCCAAAACACACCTCCATGCTGTGTAAGGGCTATTTGACCAAGAAGGATGGAGTGCTGCATCAGATGACCTGGCCTCCGCAATCACCCGACCTCAACCCAATTGAGATGGTTTGGGATGAGATGACCGCAGATTGAAGGAGAAGCAGCCAACAAGTGCTCAGCATATGTGGGAACTCCTTCAAGACTGTAGGACAAGCATTCCTCATGAAACTGGTTGAGAGAATGTCTAAACTTTTGACCGGTACTGTATACATGTCTATACTGTGTCTGTTTATAACACAACATGGGGGCCAGCAGAGGGTGTGTGTGTGTGTGTGTGTGTGTGTGTGTGTGTGTGTGTGTGTGTGTGTGTGTGTGTGTGTGTGTGTGTGTGTGTGTGTGTGTGTGTGTGTGTGTGTGTGTGTGTGTGTGTGTGTGTGTGTGTGTGTACCTGATCCAGGCGAGGGGGCTACACCACCAGCGCTGAGTCCTTTGAGATGGTCAGAGGTCATGAGAGGGTCAGGGGTCATAGCTGAGGGGAAGGGGATGCTGAGACTACTACCACTGTGTGGGCTGGAGAACCCACTGAACGAGGGGGACGTCGACCCACCCAAGCCTATCCCCGGTACCCTCTTCTCAGGCAGCAGGGGTGGTAGTCCCCCCAGTCTGCCCTCTCCAAGCCCCAGGTCCAGACCCAGGTTCAGGCCTAAATCAAGGCCCCCCAGCCCCTCCACTGCCTTCAACAGGCTGTGCTCCAGTCCCAGACCTCCATTCCCCAGCAGCAGAGAGGCTAAATCCCCCTGGCTCTGGTACCCCTTGCTCAGGTCCACAGACCCGTCCAGGCCCCTCGGGGCCTCCCAGGGAGAGCTGTGGGCATTTGGGAGGCTGAGGGGTGACAGAGAGGGGGAAGGGGACGGGGAAGACAGGGACGTAGGAGTCCTGTCCAGCCACACTGGAGGTGGAGTTTGGCTGAGGAGGAGAGAGGAGGGCAGGGTCAGATACAAACACAGATGTAGCTACAGTATAGTACACACACACACATGTTAGAGTGCGATTGCCAGCAGTACCTGTCTGTGTGTGGGAATGAGCTGCCTGACGATACAGAGCGCATGGATCCCATTCTCTGACAGGAGGCGGTAGTAACAGACATTTCAGAGCGGAACTGCTGTCCTTCCGACAACACTGGAGTCTGGTTCATACTACTGTCCAGGAAACTCTGGGAATCTGCCGGGAAAACAACAATCTATCCCTTTAAGACGGAGGCATGGCTTCATTTTTAACATTACGGGTAAGTGCATTAACACAGAATGTAACAGGAGGATTTCTGAACAAGTTTGGTTCCAATTCTTCTCGTACTTTAGAATTGTCCTTTTCTTACACACTGCTCTTTGTTCCTTCTCTATACTGCGTGTGTAGAAGGAAAACTAAGGCTACAAACATTAAGATCACTTTATTTGTTAATTATACACAAAGTCCAACCAAAATTTGACTTCCGCTTTTAAAAAAATTAAAAATAATAATTACAATTTTACCCCGTTTTCTCCCCAAATTCGTGGTATCCAATTAAGTAATAATATTTAGTAATTACTATCTTGTCTCATCGCTACAACTCCCATACGGGCTCGGGAGAGACAAAGGTTGAAAGTCATGCGTCCTCCGATACACAACCCAACTAAGCCGCACTGCTTCTTAACACAGCGCGCATCCAACCCGGAAGCCAGCCGCACCAATGTGTCGGAGGAAACACCGTGCACCTGGCGACCTGGTCAGCGTGCACTGCGCCCGGCCCGCCACAGGAGTCGCTGGTGCGCGATGAGACAAGGATATCCCAACCGGCAAAACCCTCCCTAACCCGGACGACGCTAGGCCAATTGTGCGTCGCCCCATGACTTCCACTTTTAATCCAACCAAAACACACACAGACACACGCACGCACGCACGCACGCACGCACGCACGCACACACACACACACACACACACACACACACGCGCGCACATACACACGCATACATACACACGCATATATACACACGCATACATACCATACATACATACACATGTTTTGGAGAGGTGCAGGGGGGCTGCCACACTGGGCTTCCAGAGAGCTGTTGTTGTGGGGGTCATGTGCCTTGATTAAGGGCAAACAGCAGGCATTGGCATCCAGGACTTGATACCAGCAACCCCCTGGTTGCCGGCTCAATTCCCGCCGTATTTTCCCCCTCAGGCCCGGGATTCAAACTGGCAACCCTTTGGCTTCTGGCTCACCTTCCTAACCACTATGCTACCTGCTTCCCCTTGTCTGTAGGTCTCTCACATACTAGTCAAAGTCTTGCCTTTTAAACAATTCATGTCACCCCCCAAACATGAAAACAAGCTGAGAGAGAGAGAGACAGCGAAAGAGAGAGAGTAATGGGAAAAAGTTTCAGACATCATAAAGACCTTGTATCCACTGCAGCCACACTGTCATCCTCTTCCATCTGTCTCTCTCTCATCCTCTTCCATCTGTCTCTCTCTCATCCTCTTCCATCTGTCTCTCTCTCATCCTCTTCCATTCTGTCTCTCTCTCATCCTCTTCCATCTGTCTCTCTCTCATCCTCTTCCATCTGTCTCTCTCTCATCCTCTTCCATCTGTCTCTCTCTCATCCTCTTCCATCTGTCTCTATCTCATCCTCTTCCATTCTGTCTCTCTCTCATCATCTTCCATTCTGTCTCTCTCTCATCCTCTTCCATTCTGTCTCTCTCTCATCCTCTTCCATCTGTCTCTCTCTCATCCTCTTCCATTCTGTCTCTCTCTCATCCTCTTCCATTCTGTCTCTCCCTCATCCTCTTTCATTCTGTCTCTCTCGCATCCTCTTCCATTCTGTCTCTCTCTCATCCTCTTCCATCTGTCTCTCTCTCATCCTCTTCCATTCTGTCTCTCTCTCATCTTCTTCCATTCTGTCTCTCCCTCATCCACTTCCATTCTGTCTTTCTCTCATCCTCTTCCATCTGTATCTCTCTCATCCTCTTCCATTCTGTCTCTCTCTCATCCTCTTCCATTCTGTCTCTCTCTCATCCTCTTCCATTCTGCCTCTCTCTCATCCTCTTCCACTCTGTATCTCTCTCATCCTCTTCCACTCTGTCTCTCTCTCATCCTCTTCCATTCTGTTTCTCTCTCATCCTCTTCCACTCTGTCTCTCTCTCATCCTCTTCCATTCTGTTTCTCTCTCATCCTCTTCCATTCTGTCTCTCTCTCATCCTCTTCCATTCTGTCTCTCTCTCATTCTCTTCCATTCTGCCTCTCTCTCATCCTCTTCCACTCTGTCTCTCTCTCATCCTCTTCCATTCTGTCTCTCTCTCATCCTCTTCCATTCTGTTTCTCTATCAACCTCTTCCACTCTGTCTCTCTCTCATCCTCTTCCATTCTGTCTCTCTCTCATCCTCTTCCATTCTGTCTCTCTCTCATTCTCTTCCATTCTGCCTCTCTCTCATCCTCTTCCATTCTGTCTCTCTCTCATCCTCTTCCATTCTGTTTCCCTATCATCCTCTTCCACTCTCTCTCTCATCCTCTTCCATTCTGTCTCTCTCTCATCCTCTTCCACTCTGTCTCTCTCTCATCCTCTTCCATTCTGTCTCTCTCTCATCCTCTTCCATTCTGTCTCTCTCTCATCCTCTTCCATTCTGTTTCTCTCTCATCCTCTTCCATTCTGTCTCTCTCTCATCCTCTTCTATTCTGCCTCTCTCTCATCCTCTTCCACTCTGTCTCTCTCTCATCCTCTTCCATTCTGTCTCTCTCTCATCCTCTTCCATTCTGTCTCTCTCTCTCATCCTCTTCCATTCTGTTTCTCTCTCATCCTCTTCCATTCTGTCTCTCTCTCATCCTCTTCTATTCTGTCTCTCTCTCATCCTCTTCCATTCTGTCTCTCTATCATCCTCTTCCATTCTGTCTCTCTCTCATCCTCTTCCATTCTGTTTCTCTCTCATCCTCTTCCATTCTGTTTCTCTCTCATCCTCTTCCACTCTGTCTCTCTCTCATTCTGAAATTCACTCTCCCACTTTCCCCACCTTTTCTCTCTCTCTCTCTCTCTCTCTCTCTCTCTCTCTCTTTCCCCTCTCTCTTCTCTATTGACTGGAGGCTGAGGAATTTGGATTGAATTAAGTACAGTCCAAAATGATGACACTATTTTCTCACACCAGTGACTTTACCTCTGTATCTAAGCAACACAACATCCATAGCTACAGTTGAAGTCGGAAGTTACATACAATTAGGTTGGAGTCATTAAAACTCGTTTTTCAACCACTCCACAAATTTCTTGTTAACAAACTAGTTTTGGCAAGTCAGTTAGTTATGGAAAGTTGGCTACTTTGTGCATGACACAAGTAATTTTTCCAACAATTGTTTACAGACAGATTATTTCACTTATTATTCACTTTATTACAATTCCAGTGGGTCAGAAGTTTACATACACTAAGTTGACTGTGCCTTTAAACAGCTTGGAAAATTCCAGAAAATGAAGTCATGGTTTTAGAAGCTTCTGATAGGCTAATTGACATCATTTGAGTCAATTGGAGGTGTACCTGTGGATGTACTTCAAGGCCTACCTTCAAACTCAGTGAATCTTTGCTTGACATCATGGGAAAATCTAAAGAAATCAGCCAAAAATGTAGACATCCACAAGTCTGGTTCATCCTTGGGAGCAATTTCCAAATGCCTGAAGGTACCAGGTACAACCCTAACTCTGTAAGCAAGGGCACCCTCATAGACGTCATCCTGACCAACTGGCCCTCCAAATACACCTCCGCTGTCTTCAACCAGGATCTCAGCGACCACTGCCTCATTGCCTGTATCCGCTACGGTGCCGCAGTCAAACGACCACCCCTCATCACTGTCAAACGCTCCCTAAAACACTTCTGTGAGCAGGCCTTTCTAATCGACCTGGCCCGGGTATCCTGGAAGGACATTGACCTCATCCCATCAGTTGAGGATGCCTGGTCATTCTTTAAGAGTAACTTCCTCACCATTTTAGATAAGCATGCTCCGTTCAAAAAATGCAGAACTAAGAACAGATACAGCCCTTGGTTCACTCCAGACCTGACTGCCCTCGACCAGCACAAAAACATCCTGTGGCGGACTGCAATAGCATCGAACAGTCCCCGCGATATGCAACTGTTCAGGGAAGTCAGGAACCAATACACGCAGGAAAGCTAAGGCCAGCTTCTTCAGGCAGAAGTTTGCATCCTGTAGCTCCAACTCCAAAAAGTTCTGGGACACTGTGAAGTCCATGGAGAACAAGAGCACCTCCTCCCAGCTGCCCACTGCACTGAGGCTAGGGAACACGGTCACCACCGACAAATCCATGATTATCGAAAACTTCAACAAGCATTTCTCAACGGCTGGCCATGCCTTCCGCCTGGCTACTCCTACCTCGGCCAACAGCCCCGGCCCCCCCGCAGCTCCTCGCCCAAGCCTCTCCAGGTTCTCCTTTACCCAAATCCAGATAGCAGATGTTCTGAAAGAGCTGCAAAACCTGGACCCGTATAAATCAGCTGGGCTTGACAATCTGGACCCTCTATTTCTGAAACTATCCACCGCCATTGTCGCAACCCCGATCCCCAAGGACTGGAAAGCTGCCGCAGTCATCCCCCTTTTCAAAGGGGGTGACACCCTGGACCCAAACTGTTACAGACCTATATCCATCCTGCCCTGCCTATCTAAGGTCTTCGAAAGCCAAGTCAACAAACAGGTGACTGACCATCTCGAATCCCACCGTACCTTCTCCGCAATGCAATCCGGTTTCCGAGCCGGTCACGGGTGCACCTCAGCCACACCCAAGGTACTAAACGACATCATAACTGCCATTGATAAAAGACAGTACTGTGCAGCCGTCTTCATCGACCTTGCCAAGGCTTTCGACTCTGTCAATCACCATATTCTTATCGGCAGACTCAGTAGCCTCGGTTTTTCGGATGACTGCCTTGCCTGGTTCACCAATTACTTTGCAGACAGAGTTCAGTGTGTCAAATCGGAGGGCATGTTGTCCGGTCCCCTGGCAGTCTCTATGGGGGTGCCACAGGGTTCAATTCTCGGGCCGACTCTTTTCTCTGTATATATCAATGATGTTGCTCTTGCTGCGGGCGATTCCCTGATCCACCTCTACGCAGACGACACCATTGTGTACACTTTCGGCCCGTCATTGGACACTGTGCTATCTAACCTCCAATCGAGCTTCAATGCCATACAACACTCCTTCCGTGGCCTCCAACTGCTCTTAAACGCTAGTAAAACCAAATGCATGCTTTTCAACCGATCGCTGCCTGCACCCGCATGCCCGACTAGCATCACCACACTGGATGGCTTCGACCTTGAATATGTGGACACCTATAAGTACCTAGGTGTCTGGCTAGACTGCAAACTCTCCTTCCAGACCCATATCAAACATCTCCAATCGAAAATCAAATCAAGAATCGGCTTTCTATTCCGCAACAAAGCCTCCTTCACTCACGCTGCCAAGCTTACCCTAGTAAAACTGACTATCCTACCGATCCTCGACTTCGGCGACGTCATCTACAAAATTGCTTCCAACACTCTACTCAGCAAACTGGATGCAGTTTATCACAGTGCCATCCGTTTTGTCACTAAAGCACCTTATATTACCCACCACTGCGACTTGTATCCTCTAGTCGGCTGGCCCTCGCTACATATTCGTCGCCAGACCCACTGGCTTCAGGTCATCTACAAGGCCATGCTAGGCAAAGCTCCGCCTTATCTCAGCTCACTGGTCACGATGGCAACACCCATCCGTAGCACGCGCTCCAGCAGGTGTATCTCATTGATCATCCCTAAAGCCAACACCTCATTCGGCCGCCTTTCGTTCCAGTACTCTGCTGCCTGTGACTGGAACAATTGCAAAAATCGCTGAAGTTGGAGACTTTTATCTCCCTCACCAACTTCAAACATCAGCTAGCTGAGCAGCTAACCGATCACTGCAGCTGTACATAATCTATTGGTAAATAGCACACCCATTTTCACCTACCTCATCCCCACAGTTTTTATTTATTTACTTTTCTGCTCTTTTGCACACCAATATCTCTACCTGTACATGATCATTTATCACTTCAGTGTTAATCTGCAATATTGTAATTATTTGCCTACCTCCTCATGCCTTTTGCACACATTGTATATAGACTCCCCTTTTTTCTCTGTGTTATTGACTTGTTAATTGTTTACTCCATGTGTAACTCTGTGTTGTCTGTTCACACTGCTATGCTTTATCTTGGCCAGGTCGCAGTTGCAAATGAGAACCTGTTCTCAACTAGCCTACCTGGTTAAATAAAGGTGAAATAAATAAAAAATAAATAAAAACCTTGTTCATCTGTACAAACAATAGTACGCAAGTATAAACACCATGGGACCATGCAGCCGTCATACTGCTCAAGAAGGAGACGCGTGCTGTCTCCTAGAGATGAACGTACTTTGGTGCGAAAAGTGCAAATCAATCCCAGAACAACAGCAAAAATACAAAAGTATCTATATCCACAGTAAAACAAGTCCTATATCGACATGACCTGAAAGCCCGCTCAGTAAGGAAGAAGCCACTGCCCCAAAACTGCCATAAAAAAGCCAGACTATGGTTTGCAACTGCACCTGGGGACAAATATCGTATTTTTTGGAGAAATGTCGTCTGGTCTGATGAAACAAATATAGAACTGTTTGGCCATAATGACCATTGTTATGTTAGGAGGGAAAAGGGGGAGGCTTGCAAGCCGAAGAACACCATCCCAACCGTGAAGCACGGGGGTAGCAGCATCATGTTGTGGGGGTGCTTTGCTGCAGAAGGGTCTGGTGCACTTCACAAAATACTTGGCATCTTGAGGATGGAAAATTAAGTGGATATATTGAAGCAACATCTCAAGACATCAGTCAGGAAGTTAAAGCTTGGTCGCAAATGGGTCTTCCAAATGGACAATGACCCCAAGCACACTTCCAAAGTTGTGGCAAAATGGCTTAAGGACAACAAAGTCAAGGTATTGGAGTGGCCATCACAAAGCCCTAACCTCAATCCCATAGACAATTTGTGAGCAGAACTGAAAAAGCCTGTGTGAGTAAGGAGGCCTACAAACCAGGAGGAATGGGCCAAAATTCACCCAACTTATTGTGAGAAGCTTGTGGAAGGCTACCCGAAATGTTTGACCCAATTTAAACAATTTAAAGGCAATGCTACCAAATACTAATTGAGTATATGTAAACTTCTGACCCACTGGGAATGTGATGAAAGAAATAAAAGCTGAAATAAAAAATTCTCTATACTATTATTCTGACATTTCCTATTTATAAATAAAGTGGTGATCCTAATTGACCCAAGACAGGGAATTTTTATTAGGAGTAAATGTCAGGAATTGTGAAAAACTGAGTTTAAATGTATTTGGCTAAGGTGTATGTAAACTCCGACTTCAACTGTACATACTCCAAGAGCAGCGTAATGAAAATCGTCACACAGAGAACTAGACAAGGAAATGAAAAACACACACACAGACCTCTCCTCTTAACTCTTAGGGGTGGTCTTCCAGACCAGACTAAGCCTGTTTTTTTTACTAAAAAGCATGTCCAGTAGAGATTCTCCCTTGAAAGAGTTTGTTAGTCCAGGACTAAGTTTAGTCTGACCGTTAGTCTTTTCTCTACCGTTACTGTTTTCCTGTACTCTTTCCCCTGTCTAGCTGTTCCTCTCTCTCTGCTGTCCGGCCTTTACAGAGTCTGACACCAGAGGATAAAATCTCCTCAGTTTCAGTCAGAACAAAACCATGTAGAAGCACTTCCAGATGGCAAAAAACCATGGGCATGAGTCAAAAACACATTCAGGCAAGCATACACACACAACTTTCTCTCCCTCTTTCTCTTGCTCTCACTGTCTCCCTCTCAAACATACACTCACACTACGCAGACACAACAGCACAAGCATCCTACTCTTCTCTGTTCTGAAGAGGATTCACAGACTCCCTATTGACCACAGGAATGTGCTCTTGTTCACTGTCCTCCATACACACACCACACACTGAGAGGCCCAGTCTGACAGCTGTTCACTGTGATCACAGACCAGCCTGACGGAATGAAGGAACGAGGGAAGGAGAGAAAGAGAGCGAGTGAGAGAGTGAGAGAGAAAGAGTGAGACAGAGAGAGATAGTATGACCGAGAGAGAGAAAGTGAGAGAGAGAGAGTGAGATAGCGAGAGATAGTATGAGAGAGAGAGAGAGAGAGAGAGAGAGAGAGAGAGAGAGAGAGAGAGAGAGAGAGAGAGAGAGAGAGAGAGAGAGAGAGAGAGAGAGAGAGAGATAGAGAGAGCGACAGAGACAGAAAGAGACAGAAAGAGAGAAACAGACAGACAGAGAGACAGAAAGAGAGGGAGAGACAGACAGAGAGAGATAGTATGAGAGAGAGAGACAGAGAGAGATAGTATGAGAGAGAGAGAGACAGAGAGACAGAAAGAGAGGGAGAGACCGAGAGAGAGAGACAGAGAGAGATAGTATGAGAGAGAGAGAGATAGAGAGAGCGACAGAGACAGAAAGAGACAGAAAGAGAGAGACAGACAGAGAGACAGAAAGATAGGGAGAGAGAGAGATAGAGAGAGAGCCCCAGGACAGCAGCACAATTAGACCCAACCAAACAAATAATGAGAAAACAAAAATATAATTACTTGACACATTGGAAAGAATTAACAAAAAAAACAGAGCAAACTATAATGCTATTTGGCCCTACACAGAGAGTACACAGCGGCAGAATACCTGACCACTGTGACTGACCCAAAATTAAGGAAAGCTTTGACTATGTACAGACTCAGTGAGCATAGCCTTGCTATTGAGAAAGGCCGCCGTAGGCAAACATGGCTCTCAAGAGAAGACAGGCTATGTGCTCACTGCCCACAAAATGAGGTGGAAACTGAGCTGCACTTCCTAACCTCCTGCTCAATGTATGACCATATTAGAGAGACATATTTCCCTCAGATTACACAGATCCACTTCCTAACCTCCTGCTCAATGTATGAACATATTAGAGAGACATATTTCCCTCAGATTACACAGATCCACTTCCTAACCTCCTGCTCAATGTATGACCATATTAGAGAGACATATTTCCCTCAGATTACACAGATCCACTTCCTAACCTCCTGCTCAATGTATGACCATATTAGAGAGACATATTTCCCTCAGATTACACAGATCCACTTCCTAACCTCCTGCTCAATGTATGAACATATTAGAGAGACATATTTCCCTCAGATTACACAGATCCACAAAGAATTTGAAATCAAATCCAATTTTGATAGTCCCATATCTACTGGGTGAAATTCCACAGTGTGCCATCACAGCAGCAAGATTTGTGACCTGTTGCCACGAGAAAAGGGCAACCAGAGAACACACACCATTGTAAATACAACCCATATTTATGCTTATTTATTTTATCTTGTGTCCTTTAACCATTTGTACATTGTTAAAACACTGTATATATATAATTTGACATTTGTAATGTCTTTATTGTTTTGAAACTTCTTTATGTGTGATGTTTACTGTTAATTTTTATTGTTTATTTCACTTTATATATTATCTACCTCACTTGCTTTGGCAATGTTAACACGTTTCCCATGCCAATAAAAGCCCTTGAATTGAATTGAAAGAGAGACAGAAAGAGAGGGAGAGACAGAGAGACAGAAAGAGAGGGAGAGACAGAGAGAGAGAGACAGAGAGAGAGAGTGAGAGACAGAGAGAGAGAGACAGAAAGAGAGGGAGAGACAGAGAGACAGAAAGAGAGGGAGAGACAGAGAGAGAGAGACAGAAAGAGAGGGAGAGACAGAGAGACAGAAAGAGAGGGAGAGACAGAGAGACAGAAAGAGAGGGAGAGAGAGAGAGACAGAGAGAGAGAGACAGAGAGAGAGACCGAGAGAGAGAGAGACAGAGAGACAGAAAGAGAGGGAGAGACAGAGAGAGAGACAGAGAGAGAGAAAGAGAGGGAGAGACAGAGAGAGACAGAGAGAGAGAAAGAGAGACAGAGACAGAGAGAGAGACAGAGAGACAGAGAGAGAGAGTGCGAGCAAAGAGGGATGGATTCAGATCTGTGGAGAGGAGACACAGCACTGCAGAGCCTGGATAGCTCCAGTCAGTAGAGACTCAGACTTTTAATCGGAGGGCCCCGTGTTTAAGTCCAGTTCGGGCGATGCATTTTCCCTCTATCTACCTTACTACATAGGATCTATAGCCATCAGCCATGGGGGGCTGATGTACTGCTTCAGCACATTCTGTTACAGTTCTGACACCACCCACACACATTCCTGCACATATAATGCACACATAAACAGACGCACACATAAACAGACGCACACATAAACAGACGCACACATAAACAGACACAGACATAAACAGACGCACACATAAACAGACACACACATAAACAGACGCACACATAAACAGACGCACACATAAACAGACGCACACATAAACAGACGCACACATAAACAGACACAGACATAAACAGACGCACACATAAACAGACGCACACATAAACAGACGCACACATAAACAGACGCACACATAAACAGACACACACATGAACAGACGCACACATAAACAGACACACACATAAACAGACACACACATAAACAGACACACACATAAACAGACACACACATAAACAGACACACACATAAACAGACACACACATAAACAGACACACACAAAGCTCTCATTATTCTCATCCAACCTGGATGTTATTAATCAAAACTGAATAGTGAATAATATCCTTTGCCCCCTTCCTCTCAGAGGCTGTCTAGAGCATTCGCCTGCACCGAAGAAAAACTAGCAGGCGGGTCGCTTTAAATCAGCTTTCCCTGTCTGTTGTGTTTGGCCTGACAGCGATACCCACTGGAGTGGAAGAGACCAGAGAGAGTTATGGGCAGACTGAAGAGTGGAGTGGACAATAACACTAACGCAAACAGGAGGACAGGATGTTGTGATCAGTGACCCGTCTCACAGTGTCCTACTGTATATCCTGTCTGTCTGACTTCTCTAGGGACCGAGAGGATAGCCAGGAAATAAGGACAACTTCTAACAACTGTGGTTCTTCAGGGACTGATGTAGTGTGTATTGGGGATAGAAGGACAGTGCCTTATCACTGAGGTTGTTTGTGAAGGAGCTGCCAGGTCTCAGTGAAGAATCCACAGGTTATCTTTAGAACTTCTTTATGCTGCAGAAAGTCACACAGAGACAGACGGGGCATCAGTGGAGTTTTCAGACAGACAGACGGGGCATCAGTGGAGTTTTCAGACAGACAGACGGGGCATCAGTGGAGTTTTCAGACAGACAGACAGGGCATCAGTGGAGTTTTCAAACAGACAGACAGGGCATCAGTGGAGTTTTCAGACAGACAGACAGGGCATCAGTGGACTTTTCAGACAGACAGACGGGGCATCAGTGGAGTTTTCAGACAGACAGACGGGGCATCAGTGGAGTTTTCAGACAGACAGATGGGGCAACAGTGGAGTTTTCAGACAGACAGACGGGGCATCAGTGGAGTGTTCAGACAGACAGACACGGCATCAGTGGAGTTTTCAGACAGACAGGGCATCAATGGAGTTTTCAGACAGACAGGGCATTAGTGGAGTTTTCAGACAGACAGACGGGGCATCAGTGGAGTTTTCAGACAGACAGGGCATTAGTGGAGTTTTCAGACAGACGGGGCATAAGTGGAGTTTTCAGACAGACAGACGGGGCATCAGTGGAGTTTTCAGACAGACAGGGCATTAGTGGAGTTTTCAGACAGACGGGGCATTAGTGGAGTTTTCAGACAGACAGACAGGGCATAAGTGGAGTTTTCAGACAGACGGGGCATCAGTGGAGTTTTCAGACAGACAGACAGGGCATCAGTGGAGTTTTCAGACAGACAGACACGGCATCAGTGGAGTTTTCAGACAGACGGGGCATCAGTGGAGTTTTCAGACAGACAGACAGGGCATCAGTGGAGTTTTCAGACAGACAGACAGGGCATCAGTGGAGTTTTCAGACTGACAGACAGGGCATCAGTGGAGTTTTCAGACAGACGGGGCATCAGTGGAGTTTTCAGACAGACAGACAGGGCATCAGTGGAGTTTTCAGACAGACGGGGTATCAGTGGAGTTTTCAGACAGACAGACAGGGCATAAGTGGAGTTTTCAGACAGACAGACAGGGCATCAGTGGAGTTTTCAGACAGACAGGGCATCAATGGAGTTTTCAGACAGACAGACAGGGCATCAGTGGAGTTTTCAGACAGACGGGGCATCAGTGGAGTTCTCAGACAGACAGACAGACAGACAGACAGACAGACAGACAGACAGACAGACAGACAGACAGACAGACAGACAGACAGACAGACAGACAGACAGACAGACAGACAGACAGACAGACAGACAGACAGACAGACAGACAGACAGGGCATCAGTGGAGTTTTCAGACAGACAGACAGGGCATCAGTGGAGTTTTCAGACAGACAGACGGACGCGTGGAGTTTTCACGCACACAGACAGGCACAGGCAGACAGGTAGACAGACTGGCAGACAGACAGGTAGAGAGACAGGTAGACAAACAGACAGGCAGGCAGACAGACAGGTAGACAAACAGACAGACAGACACAGACAGGCAGGCAGGCAGACAGACAGGTAGACAAACAGACAGGCAGGCAGACAGACAGACAGTAGACAAACAGACTCTCTGTGGCCCTGGTAGATTCAGTAGTGACTTCTTGATGTTGGCCAACTAAACCTCTCCCTGAGTATATTACAGGATGAGGTCATGTCCTACCACTGTGGAACAGAGGAACACTTCGTCTTGTGGTTTCCATGATGAAAAATAAAAGATGGCGTGAGGAAAAACAACTACGGGCACAACTAAGAACACTTCAGAATAAAACTCAACAACAAAGAGTTTGATCCTTTCAAACAGAGAGGAGAGAGAGGGAAGAGACGGCGCAACAGAGAGAGACAGAAACAGAGGGAGAGAGAGAGAAAGAGAGAGAGAGAGAGAGAGAGAGAGAGAGAGAGAGAGAGAGAGAGAGAGAGAGAGAGAGAGAGAGACTGAGTGAGCATAGCCTTGCTATCAAGAGATGCCTCTTTAAGCAGACCCTGCTCTCGAGAGAAAACCACAAAATGAGGTGGAAACTGAGCTGCACTTCCTAACCTCCTGCCAATTATACAACCATATCAAAGACGCATATTTCCCACAGACCCATAAAGAATTTGGAAACAAAGCAAATATTGATTAACTCCCATACCTGTTCGGTGAAATACTACAGTGTGTCACCACAGCAGCTGATATTTTTATCAGTTTATTTATTTTCCCTTGCCATTCATATAGCAACTACAGTATCTGCACATGGGTAAAACACTGTACATGGCTGATAATATAACATTTGAAATGCTTTTATTCCTTTGAAACATTTGTGAGTGTAATGTTAACTTTGAATTGAATTGAGAGAAAGAACCAGAAAGAGAAAGAGAAAGAGAGAGGGGAAGATGGGGATAGGAGAGAGAGATATATATATAGAGAGAGAGAGAGAACCAGAAAGAGAAAGAGTGAGGGAGATGGAGAGATGGAGAGAGAGAGAGAGAGAGAGAGAGAGAGAGAGAGAGAGAGAGAGAGAGAGAGAGAGAGAGAGAGAGAGAGAGAGAGAGAGAGAGAGAGAGAGAGAGGGAGATGGGGCTAGGGGAGGGGAGGGAGAGCGAGAGAGACAAACAGACAGACAGACAGAGAAAGAGAGAGGAGAAGATTGGGATAGGGAGAGAGAGAGAGAACCAGAAAGAAAGAGAGAGTGGAAGTTGGGGACAGAGGAGAGAGAGAGAGAGAGAGAGAGAGAGAGAGAGAGAGAGAGAGAGAGAGAGAGAGAGAGAGAGAGAGAGAGAGAGAGAGAGAGAGATAGAGAGAGAGAGAACCAGAAAGAGAAAGAGAAAGAGAAAGAGAGAGAGAAAACCAGAAGGAGAAAGAGAGAGAGAGGGGAAGACGGGGATAGAGAGAACCAGAAAGGGATAGGAGAGGATGGGGAGAGAGAACCAGAAAGAGAAAGAGAGAGGGAAAGACGGGGATAGAAGAGAGAGAGAGAAAGAGAGAGAGAGGGAAAGATGGGGAGAGAGAGAGAATCGAAAGAGAAAGAGAGAGGGGCAGATGGGGATAGAAGAAAGAGAGAGAGAGAGAGAGAGAGAGAGGGAGAAAGAGAAAGAGAGGGGAAGATGGGGATAGAAGAGAGAGAGATAGAGAGAGGGAAAGATGGGGAGAGAGAGAGAGAGAGAGAGAACCAGAAAGAGAAAGAGGGAGGGGAAGACAGGGATAGAAGGAAAATAGATAGAAAGGAAAAGATGGGGAGAGAGAGAGAACCAGAAAGAGAAAGAGGGAGGGGAAGACGGGGATAGAAGAGAGAGAGATAGAGAAAGGGAAAGATGGGGACAGACAGACAGACAGACAGACAGACAGACAGACAGACAGACAGACAGACAGACAGACAGACAGACAGACAGACAGACAGACAGACAGACAGACAGAAAGAAAGAAAGAAAGAAAGAAAGAAAGAAAGAAAGAAAGAGGTGAGAATGGGGATAGAAGAAAGAGGGCGAACCAGAAAGAGAAATAGAGAAGATGGGGATATAAGAGAGAGGGAGAAAGAGAGAAAACCAGAAAGAGAAAGAGAGAGGGGAAGATGGGGAGAGAGAGAGAACCAGAAATAGAAATAGAGAGGGAAAGTTGGGGATAGAAGAGAGAGATAGAGAAAGGGAAAGATGGGGACAGACAGACAGACAGACAGACAGACAGACAGACAGACAGACAGACAGACAGACAGACAGACAGACAGACAGACAGACAGACAGACAGACAGACAGACAGACAGACAGACAGACAGACAGACAGACAGACAGACAGACAGACAGAAAGAAAGAAAGAAAGAAATATAGAAAGAAAAAAAGAAAGAAAGAAAGAGGTGAGAATGGGGATAGAAGAAAGAGGGCGAACCAGAAAGAGAAATAGAGAAGATGGGGATATAAGAGAGAGGGAGAAAGAGAGAAAACCAGAAAGAGAAAGAGAGAGGGGAAGATGGGGAGAGAGAGAGAACCAGAAATAGAAATAGAGAGGGAAAGTTGGGGATAGAAGAGAGAGATAGAGAAAGGGAAAGATGGGGACAGACAGACAGACAGACAGACAGACAGACAGACAGACAGACAGACAGACAGACAGACAGACAGACAGACAGACAGACAGACAGACAGACAGACAGACAGACAGACAGACAGAAAGACAGAGGTGAGGATGGGGATAGAAGAAAAATAGAGAAGATGGGGATAGAAGAGAGAGGGAGAGAGAGAGAACCAGAAAGAGAAAGAGAAAGAGAGAGGGGAAGATGGGGAGAGAACCAGAAAGAGAAAGAGAGAGGGGAAGACGGGGATAGAAGAGAGAGAGATAGAGAGGGAAAGATGGGGAGAGAGAGAGACTACCACTACCAGACATGTGTAAATACCAGAGGTCTCCAGGAAAGAGCGAAAGACAAGTGTGTGTTCTACCTCAGAGAGGGAAGCGTGGTCTCACAGAATCTCAGGATGGATTGAGATAACACTAAATAAACACAGAGAAGGAATGACGGAAAAAGAAAGACTTAAAAAGATAAAGCAGAAGACAGTCAAACTAAAGATACCAAAAGACTGGAAAAGAGACAGGCAAAAAGAGACATCCAAAAAGAGACAGGCAAAGAAACATGCAAAAAGAGACGTGCAAAAAGAGACATCCAAAAAGAGACAGGCAAAAAGAGACATGCAAAAAGAGACATCCAAAAAGAGACAGGCAAAAAGAGACATGCAAAAAGAGACAGGAAAAAAGAGACAGGTAAAAAGAGACAGGCAAAAAGAGACATGCAAAAAGAGACAGGAAAAAAGAGACAGGAAAAAAGAGACATCCAAAAAGAGACAGGCAAAAAGACACAGTCAAAAAGAGACATCCAAAAAGAGACATGCAAAAAGAGACATCCAAAAAGAGACAGGCAAAAAGAGACATGCAAAAAGAGACAGGAAAAAAGAAACATGCAAAAAGAGACAGGAAAAAAGAGACAGGCAAAAAGAGACATCCAAAAAGAGACAGGCAAAAAGAGACATCCAAAAAGAGACAGGCAAAAAGACACAGTCAAAAAGAGACATGCAAAATGAGACATGCAAAAAGAGTCATCCAAAAAGAGACATCCAAAAAGAGACATCCAAAAAGAGACAGGCAAAAAGAGACATCCAAAAAGAGACAGGCAAAAAGACACAGTCAAAAAGAGACATCCAAAAAGAGACATGCAAAAAGAGGCATCCAAAAAGAGACAGGCAAAAAGAGACATCCAAAAAGAGACAGGCAAAAAGAGACATCCAAAAAGAGACAGGCAAAAAGAGACATCCAAAAAGAGACAGGCACAAAGAGACATCCAAAAAGAGACAGGCAAAAAGAGACAGGTAAGAAGAGAAAGGGTCCTGTACTGCAGCGCCAGCTGTGCCATCAGAGACTCTGGGTTCGCGCCCAGGCTCTGTCGTAACCGGCCGCGACCGGGAGGTCCGTGGGGCGACGCACAATTGGCCAAGGTTCGTCCGGGTTAGGGAGGGCTTGGCCGGTAGGGATGTCCTTGTCTCATCGCGCACCAGCGACTCCTGTGGCGGGCCGGGCACAGTGCGTGCTAACCAAGGTTGCCAGGTGCACGGTGTTTCCTCCTACACATTGGTGCGGCTGGCTTCCGGGTTGGATGCGTGCTGTGTTAAGAAGCAGTGCGGCTTGGTTGGGTTGTGTATCGGAGGACGCATGACTTTCAACCTTTGTCTCTCCCGAGCCCGTATGGGAGTTGTAGCGACGAGACAAGATAGTAGCTACTTATTTATACTTACTTATTAAACAATTGGATACCACGAAATTGGGGAGAAAAAGGGGTCAATTTTCAAAAAGAAGTGAGAATTGGCAAGAAAGCAAGAGAAAAGTGGAAATCAGAAAGAAAACATGAAGATAGAGAAAGAGAGAATGAAAGAGGGAATAAAAGAGAGTCCGTCTGCAACAGGAGACTGCAACAGAGACAATGCAACTGAGACGGGGATGCAGGCCATCTAGTGGGTTTAAGCATTAGCACACACACACACACACACACACACACACACAGAAAAACTGACAAACACACATTAGTTATGTATCCAGTAACAGTACAGTACCTACCAAGAGAAGTAGTCATGATGAAGAGACTTTCACACTGTGTCTGTCTGGAGAAAAACAGAGCTGTACACTGCCACTTCCACAGCTCCCTCTGTCTGTCTGCTAAACAGATCTTCTCTCGTTCTCTCGCACTCTCCCTCGCTCCTCTCCTCTCTCTCTCTCTAAAACTCTAAACTTAACTTATCTTTTTTTCTCCTGAATCGCCTTCCTTTGTCTCCTGTGGCTCAGCTGGTCTTGTCCATGTGGAGCTGAAGACTGTCTGCCTCCCTCCCGGCACAAATGAGAGACTCTTTTAAATGAGAGAACTGTATTTTCTCTCCCCCCACTCTATCACTCTCTCACTGCCCCTTTCTCCCCTCTTACTCTCTCTCTCTTCCCTCTTTCGCTCCTCTCTCTGTCTAGATGCTCTATCGTAAGGCAGCAGTGTGAGCTCTGTTTGAACTGCTGTGGTTGGCAGCAGGCTGAATGAAGTCATTTAGGATCTGGAACAGAACAAAACAGAGACTAACCATGTTCCATTCCTCCACTCCCCGTTGGAAAATAGTTCCCTGTTAGCTACAGACTTGTTGTGACACTGCTTGAGTCCGAATTCTCTAGGAGGGAGCGAGGGAGGGAGGAGAGGAATAGGCCCCCTCCCCTTCTCTCTCTCCCCCTTCTTCTCTCTCACTGACCACTCTGCATTGTCTCCTACAATCTGTTTCCTCCAATCAAAAGGCCTTCCTGAAGGTCAGGGGTCGCTTGAGTCCTTTTAAGGCGGTGGAGGGTGTTGAACTCAGGGTTCTATAGCCTCTCTGTCAGGGCATGTGTCACTACTCCTACCATCTGCTGCCCAAACACACATACACACGCACACACGTGTGCACGCACAGGCATACACACAAACAGATGGAGACATACTGACCGTGTTTCCTGCTACGTAAAATCTGATTGTGTTAGAGCTGAACTCTTTTTTACTACTAACATATGGTACTCGACTTGTCCTATTTTACTTGTCCTATTCTATCATCACAAGCTCTGCTTGCTGCTCGTCAGTCAGGAGTTACCGTTATGAGGAATGTGTATCTAACATCATGATCCCTGCTACTACAGTATGTATCATTTATCTTATTACAGTACTTCTCATGGTTTACTGTAGTGAGTTAGGCTCTCCTTTCCCATGTCATTCTACAGCAGCACTACACTACAGCTGTACTGTAGGCCGGCCTGCCAGCTTAGTAGAGTCTGACACTGGCACAGTCAGTGTAGTCAGCTCAGCTTTCCCCATTGTGACTGTGTCTGTGCCTCGATTTAGGTCGGCCAAAACTATAAATGGCGGTGTTCGTTTTAACAATCTCATCGGAATAAAGACCTCCTCCATTCCTGTCATTATTGAAAGAGATTGTGATAATATCTTACATCTCAAAATCGGACTACTTAATGTTAGATCCCTCACTTCCAAGTGTACCGCAAAGGTGCAGATGTTACTAACATTTATGACATCAAAACAAAAGACTGCATTTTTTCTATTTTGAGCTTCTAGTCATGAAATCTATGCAGCCTAACTCAATCACTTTTAATAGTATACAGTGTTCCTCACTGAGTTCCCTGAATTTCTATCGGAGCTTGTAGTCATCGCAGATAATATTAACATTTTTGATTACTTAAATTTTCACATGGAAAAGTCCACAGACCCACTCCAAAAGGCTTTCGGAGCCATCATTGACTCAGTGGGTTTTGTCCAACATGTCTCCAGACCTACGCATTGCCACAGTCATACCCTGGATCTAGTTTTGTCCCGTGGAATAAATATTGTGGAACTAAATGTTTATCCTCCTAATCCTGGACTATTGGACCATCATCTTATAACCTTTGCAATCAAAACAAATCATCTACTCAGACCCCAAGCAAGCCGCACTATAAATTCTCAGACAACCCAAAGATTGCTAGATGCCCTTCCAGACTCCCTCCGCTTACCCAAGGACATCGGAGTACAAAAATCAGTTAACCACCTAACCGAGGATCTAAATTTAACCTTGCGTAAAACCCTAGATGCAGTCGCACCTCTAAAAACAAAAAACATTTGTCACAATAAATGATCTCCCTGGTATACAGAAAATACCTGAGCACTGATGCAAGCTTCAAGAAAATTGAAACAGTAATGGTGCGCCACCAAACTGGAAGTCTTCTGACTGGCTTGGAAAGACAGTATGGTGCAATGTCGAGGAGCCTTCCCTGCTGCTTGATCAAACTACTTTTCCAAGCTAATTGAGGAGAATAAAAACAATCCAACATTTATTTTTGATACTGTTGCAAAACCAACTAAAAAGCACAATTTCGCAAAAGAAGATGGCCTTGACTTCAGCAGTGATGAATTCATGAACTTCTTTGACAAAAAGATCACGATCATTAGGAAGCAAATTACAGAGTCCTCTTTGAATCTGCGTATTTCTCCAAAACTCACTTGTCCTGGGTCTGCACAGACCTGATCAATAGAGACTATCAAGTTTTTTTATCCTGTATCTCTCGACACATTCACAAAAATAGTAATGTCCTCTAAACCTTCCTACTGGCCCCTATATCAAATCTCTCATTCCTCTAAAAAATGTTTGAAATAGCTGTTGCCCATTCACTGCCTTCCTGAAGAGAAATAATGTATACAAAACGCTCCAGTCTGGTTTAAGACCCAATCATAGTCCCGAGACTGCACTCATGAAGGTGGTAAATTACATTTTAATGGCGTCAGACCAAGGCTCTGCATCTGTCCTCGTGCTCCTAGACCTTCGTGCCGCTTTTGACATCATCGATCACCACATTCTTTTGGAGAGATTGGAAACCCTAATTGGTCTACACGGACAAGTTCTTGCCTGGTTTAGATCTTATCTGTCGGAAAGATATCAGTTAATCTCAGTGGGTGGTTTGTCCTGACAAATCATTTGTATGTTTTAGTGTTCCCTAGGACTTCTAAGCAAACAGCTGGAGGCAGGGCTTTCTCCTATAGAGATCAATTGTTATGGAATGGTTTGCCTATCTATATGAGAGACGCAGACTCGGTTTCAACCTTTAAGTCTTTACTGAAGATTAATCTCTTCAGTATGTCCAATGATTGAGTATAGTCTGACCCAGGGGTGTGAAGGTGAAGAGTGAGGAACTGGAGTGACAAACTGGAGTGACAAACACTGCCTGGCCATCCCTAGGAGGGGTGCGTCATGTCATGCCAGGCTTTTTTCGCTATACTCGACTTGAGTAGGTTGATTCACTGACGGTGATCTTCCTGTCTGGTTTTGCACACCCTTGGGCTCGTGTGGTGGAAGAGATCTTCATAGTCTATACTCAGCCTTGTCTCAGGGTAGTAAGTTGGTGGTTTGTTGATATCCCTCTAGGGGTGTTGGGGCTGTGCTTTGGCAAAGTGGGTGGGGTTATATCCTGCCTGGTTGGTCCTGTCGGATAGGGCCACAGTGTCCCCCGACTCCCACTGTCTCAGCCTCCAGTATCTATACTGCAATAGTCTACGTATGTGCTGGGTGGCTAGGATCAGACTGTCCTATCTGGTGAAATTCTCCTGTCTTATCTGGTGTCCTGTGTGAATTTAAGTATGCTCCCTCTAATTCTCCCATCTCTCTCTCCCTTCCCTCCCATCCTTTCCTGGAGGACCTGCCCCATAAGACTGCGCCTCAGGACTACCTGGCCTGATGACTCCCCATCCCTAGTCCACCTGGTGTCAGGACCCGGTTACGAACCCGGGTCTCCGGAGTGAGAAACAGTCACTTAACCAACTGAGCCACGAATAGTCGGCAGAACCCAGAAGATGAGGCAGACACAGCAGTACTTGTGTATTTAATGAAGTAAAAAGTGAAGTTCTTCAGGAAAACATGTAACTCCACAACCTCAAAAGGAATTCCATAAGAACAAAGGTAATCCTCCAAGACAAAATGGTAAATCCACAAGGTGGAAGGTATAGCACAAAAAGCCTCAAAAGATACAAAAAAAAAAAAAACAAGAACAAAAAAACAGAATTCCTCAAGAGAGTCCACTGGGATCAACAAGAGTACACAGAGTACTAGGGCTGGGTGCTAAACATACAAACACAGAGCACAGAACTGAGGAAAACAAAGGGTTTAAATACAATCAGGGGAAACGAGGCACAGGTGCAAATAATAATGGGGATCAAGGGAAAACAAAAGGTCAAAAGGCACAATGGGGGCATCTAGTGACCAAAAACCGGAACAACCCTGGCCAAATCCTGACAGAATCCCCCCCCCCCCCCTAGGAACGGCTCCTGACGTTCCTACCAGCTCTCTCAGGGTGGAGGGCCCTGAACTGACAAATGAGGTCAGGGTCTAGTATGTCTTTGGCAGGAACCCAGGAGCGCTCCTCGGGACCGTAGCCTTCCCAGTCCACCAGATACTGCCAGGACCGCTGCACCCGGCGGGAATCCAGTATCCGATGGACGGTATAAGCCGGCTGGCCTCCAATGACACGAGGGGGGAGGGGGAGGTCTGTCTGCCGGGACAAGGGGAGAAAAAACAACAGGTTTTAATAAGGAAATGTGAAATGTGGGATTAATCTTAAGGGATCTGGGTAAGTGTAGGCGATAAGAAACTGGGTTAACTCTCCTGGCAACCTTAAAGGGACCGATGTATTTTTGGGACAGCTTGCGAGACTCCACCTGTAGTGGTAAGTCTCTTGTTGAGAGCCAGACTCTCTGGCCGGGGCGCAGGGTAGGCCCGGGACGGCGACGTCTGTTGGCTTGTTGTTGGTACCTCTGTGAGGAACGCATAAGATTAAGACGGGTCTTCCTCCACATAAGCCGACAGCGTCTGACGAACTTCAAGGCTGAAGGCACTCTGACTTCTGCCTCCTGGTCCGGGAACAATGGAGGGGCATAGCCAAACTGACACTCGTGCGGGGACATACCAGTGGAGGAGGAGCGCAAGGTGTTGTGCGCGTATTCGGCCCAAACAATGAAGGACGACCATGTGGACGGGTTGTTACGAGTCATACATCGGAGGGTGGTTTCCAGCTCTTGATTCATCCTCTCTGTTTGGCCGTTGGACTCCGGATGGTACCCTGAAGATAGACTGGCAGAAGCCCCCATGAGTTGGCAGAAGGCCTCCCAAAACCTAGAGGCGAACTGGGGACCTCTGTCAGAAACCATATCTTGAGGAATGCCGAAGACTCGGAACACATGATTAATTACCAACTCAGCCGTTTCCTTGGCAGAAGGTAACTTAGTCAGAGGGACGAACCTGGCCGCCTTAGAAAACCTGTCGATTATGACTAGGATAGTAGTATTGCCATGGGATGGAGGAAGGCCAGTAATAAAGTCCAACGAGATATGGGACCAGGGTCTGTGGGGAACAGGTAAAGGGTGGAGTCCTTGCGGGCGGAGGTGAGAAGATTTGCCCTGGCAGCACACGGGGCAGGCATTGACGAAAGTGGCAACGTCTTCTCTTATGGTAGGCCACCAGAACTTACGCTGGATGAACTCCAAGGTGCGACCTACGCCCGGGTGACAGGTGAGGCGAGAGGAGTGCCCCCACAGAAGGACCTGAGTCCTCGCTGCCTTGGGGACAAACAACCGATTGGCAGGACCTCCTTTCGGGGTCCGGTTCAATAGCTTGAGCTCGTCTCACGGTATCCTCAACTTGCCACGAGATCGGAGCCACGATCTTAGCAGCAGGAAGGACAGGCATGTCCGCGTCATCTCGAATGGCAGGAGAGTAGACTCGGGACAGGGCATCCGGTTTGAGATTCTTCGACCCGGGCCGATAGGTGAGGATAAACTGGAATCGATTGAAGAAAAGAGACCATCTAGCTTGTCTAGACTTCAACCGCTTCGCCTGCTGGATATACTCCAGATTTTCGTGGTCCGTAAGCACTTGAAACGGGTGAGAAGCCCCCTCGAGCCAGTGTCTCCATTCCTTCAATGCCATCTTAACCGCTAGGAGTTCACGATCCCCCACATCGTAGTTCCTCTCAGCCGGGGTAAGCCGGTGTGAGAAGAAAGCGCACGGATGAAGCTTCTTGTCTTCACCCCTCTGAGACAGGACAGCTCCAACACCAACCTCTGAGGCGTCTACCTCCACCACAAACGGTTCATCCGTAGTCGGTAGTATCAGGATGGGAGCAGAGAGGACGCGCTGCTTGAGTCCTTGGAAGGCCGTCTCAGCTTCTCTTCCCCACAAAAACCTTGCATTGCCACCCTTGGTTAAAGCTGAGAGAGGGGCTGCCACCAAGCTGAAGTTCTTGATGAACTTGCGGTAAAAGTTAGTGAAGCCCAGGAAACGCTGAACTTCCTTAACGGATTTGGGGGTGGGTCAATCCGCTACCGCCCCTACCTTCCTGGGGTCCATTTGGACTCGACCGGGTTCCACTACAAATCCCAGGAATTGTACTCGGGATGAATGGAATTCACATTTTTCCGGCTTAACGTACAGATGGCTGTCTAGGAGGCGTTTGAGTACTTGTCTGACATGCTTTGTGTGTTCTTGAAGAGAGCTCGAAAAGATGAGAATGTCATCCAAGTAAACGAACACAAATATGTTAAGCATATCCCTAAGCACAGCGTTTATGAGCGCTTGGAACACCGCTGGGGCATTGGTCAGGCCGAAGGGCATCACCAAGTATTCATAGAGACCAGTAGGCGTGTTGAAAGCGGTCTTCCACTCGTCACCAGGTCTGATCCGCACAAGATGGTATGCGTTCCGCAGGTCAAGCTTAGTGAAAACAACTGCTTCCTGGAGCAGCTCGAAGGCTGTGGCCATAAGGGGTAGCGGGTAACGGTTACGGACGGTTATGGCATTGAGTCCCCAGTAGTCGATGCAAGGACGTAATCCACCCTCTTTCTTGGCCACAAAGAAAAACCCTGCTCCCGCCGGGGAGGTGGATGGACGCATGAGGCCTGCTTCCCAGAGCGTCCTTGATGTAGGTATCCATAGCAGCTCGTTCGGGTGGAGATAGGGAAAAGATCCGACCCCTGGGGGGGCAAGTGCCCGGAAACAGTTCGATGGGGCAATCATAAGGTCTATGGGGTGGTAGCATGGTGGCCCTCTGTTTGCTAAATACCAGTTTGAGGTCATGGTAACACTCGGGAACTCGGGTCAGGTTGATGGATTCTAAAGACTCGGGAGTAGAACTCGGGGAATTCGGGAAAATACAAGTAGCTTGGCACGTAGGACCCCACTGCTTGATAGTGCCCACAGACCAGTCGATGTGAGGGTTATGGCTGTGAAGCCAGGGGTATCCAAGGACGAGAGGGGACTCGGAACAGGAGATCAAATGAAAGTTCATCAATTCCTGGTGTTGTGAAACTGAAAGTCGCAAGGAGGTAGTGACATGAGTGACAAGTCCAGATCCCAAAGGGCTTCCATCCAATGTAGTAACCCTCATGGGGTCACTTAGAGGTTCAGAGGGAACGCCATTCTCCTTCGCCCAGACACCATCCATGAAGTTACCTGCGGCTCCAGAGTCTACCAAGGCTTGAAGGTGAAGCTTGTGGTTGTCCCAGGAAAGGGCGACTGGAATGAGCAGACGGGAGTTGGACGGATGGGAGGAGGTTATGTTTCCCGTTACAGTTCCCCCCGGTCTGTACGGGACAGAGCGTTTCCCTGGAGCCCGGGACACGTGGAACGGAAATGGCCCGGTTTGCCGCAATATAGACAGCGTCGCTCCCTCATCTGGCGGTCTCTCTCAGCCTGGGAGATGCGTCCAATCTGCATGGGTTCCGGTGGAGCCAGCGAGGATAAAGGTGGGGACTCGGAGCTGGGACTGATAGGGGCTAGAGGTCTACGGTTGAGTTCTCTCTCTCTCAGACGCTGGTCAATGCGTGAGGCCAACTTGATCAGGGACTCGAGATTGTCCGGTGGTTCCCGAGTGGCCAGTTCATCTTGGATAGTGTCGGAAAGGCCTTTCAGAAAGCACACCGTGAGCGCCTCGTTGTTCCAGCCACTCGCTGCTGCCACCGTGCGGAACTGGATGGCATAGTCCGTCACGCTGCGCCGACCTTGGTGGAGAGTCAGGAGCTGTTTGGCTGAGTCAGTACCACTGCTTGGGCCTTGAAACACTCGTTTGAATTCCTCAGCAAAGGCAGAGTAGCTGGCACAGCAGGAACTATGGGCATCCCACACAGCAGTAGCCCAGGCCAGGGCTTTTTCCGACAGCAGGGTGATGATATATGCGATCTTAGACCGGTCGGTGGGGAACGACGAGGGTTGCAGCTCGAAGGAGAGAGAACATTGGGTGAGAAACCCTTTACAAGCACTTGGATCACCTGAGAACCGTTGGGGAGGTGGAAGACGAGGTTCAGCCAGAGGGTTAACTGCCATGGGTACGTGAATCTGAGGTACTAGGACGGGAACTGTTGCCGGGGTAAGTCGATCAGATATCTGCTTTATGGAAGTCAGCATCTCCGACAGAAGATGAGAATGTCTAGCCATTAAGGCCTTTTGCTGAACCAGGGCGGCTTCGTGGCGTTGGACAGTCTCCTGGTGGTGGGACAGCATGGCAACAAGGTCCTGGGAACTGGCTGCCTCTGGGTTCATTTTTGGCTCTGTGTTTCTGTCAGGACCCGGTTACGAACCCGGGTCTCCGGAGTGAGAAACAGTCACTTAACCAACTGAGCCACGAATAGTCGGCAGAACCCAGAAGATGAGGCAGACACAGCAGTTGAGACGGTGTATTTAATGAAGTAAAAAGTGAAGTTCGGGGAATTCGGGAAAATACAAGTAGCTTGGCACGTAGGACCCCACTGCTTGATAGTGCCCACAGACCAGTCGATGTGAGGGTTATGGCTGTGAAGCCAGGGGTATCCAAGGACGAGAGGGAACTCGGAACAGGAGATCAAATGAAAGTTCATCAATTGTTCTTAAAGGAATTCCATAAGAACAAAGGTAATCCTCCAAGACAAAAAGGTAAATCCACAAGGTGGAAGGTATAGCACAAAAAGCCTCAAAAGATACTCAAAAAAACAAACAAGAACAAAAAAACAGAATTCCTCAAGAGAGTCCACTGGGATCAACAAGAGTACACAGAGTACTAGGGCTGGGTGCTAACATACAAACACAGAGCACAGAACTGAGGAAAACAAAGGGTTTAAATACAATCAGGGGAAACGAGGCACAGGTGCAAATAATAATGGGGATTAAGGGAAAACAAAAGGTCAAAAGGCACAATGGGGGCATCTAGTGACCAAAAACCGGAACAACCCTGGCCAAATCCTGACACCTGGTCATACTGCTGATCCTGTTCCTGCTGTTTTGCCTGTGGCTATGGAACCCTGACCTGTTCACCAGACATGCTACCTTGGCCGGGACCTTTCTCTGCAGTTTTTCCTAGCCACCGTGCTTCTACATCTGCATTGCTTGCTTATTTGCTGTTTTAGGCTCTGTTTCTGTATAAGCGCTTTGTGACATCTGCTGATATAAAAAGGGCTTTAAAAATACATTTGATTTGATTTGATACTCTACACAACTACTCCACACCAATACTCTACACCAATACTCCACACCAATACTCTACACCAATACTCTACACCAATACTCTACACCAATACTCTACACCAATACTCCACACCAATACTCTACACCAATACTCCACACCAGTACTCCACACCAGTACTCTACACCAATACCAATACTCCACACCAGTACTCCACACCAGTACCAATACCAATACTCCACACCAGTACTCCACACCAGTACTCTAAAACCAATACCAATACCAATACTCCACACCAATACTCTACACCAATACTCCACACCAATACTCTACACCAGTACTGCACACCAGTACTACACACCAGTACTACACACCAATACTCCACACCAGTACTCCACACCAGTACTCTACACCAATACCAATACCAATACTCCACACCAATACTCTACACCAATACTCCACACCAATACTCTACACCAGTACTCTACACCAATACTCCACACCAATACTCTACACCAGTACTCCACACCAGTACTACACACCAGTACTCTACACCAGTACTCTACACCAGTACTCCACACCAGCACTCTACACCAGTACTCTACACCAGTACTCCACACCAGCACTCCACACCAGTACTCCACACCAGTACTCTACACCAATACTGGATGGATATGGATGATAAAATCCACTAGTAAATATGAATATTCCAGACTCCTGCCCCAGTCAAAGCCCGCATGCACACACACTCCCCTCTCCTTCCCCAATCCCCAGCCCCCATGTAATCGCTCTGGAGGGAGGGAGAGAGAGAGAGAGAGAGAGAGAGAGAGAGAGAGAGAGAGAGAGAGAGAGAGAGAGAGAGAGAGAGAGAGAGAGAGAGAGAGAGAGAGAGAGAGAGTGGTGGGAACCTGTGCTGGAGAGGCATGGGTGCAGGGAGGACATGTTTAGGAGTCATTGCGTCTGGTGTTGCAGTAGTCACTCCCCACATCACAGCAGTGGCTCAGGGTAAAAATGTGATTATGATAATAGCAGTAAACACAATAACTAAAAATCATTAAGTGAAGGAATGTACAATGCCATCCAGGTCCTAATATGGCTGCCG
Organism: Oncorhynchus gorbuscha; assembly: GCF_021184085.1. Classification (NCBI taxonomy): domain Eukaryota; kingdom Metazoa; phylum Chordata; class Actinopteri; order Salmoniformes; family Salmonidae; genus Oncorhynchus; species Oncorhynchus gorbuscha. The sequence goes on along the minus strand of NC_060187.1, from coordinate 19,453,922 downwards.
TATTACCTATATGGTGCACTACTTATGACCATGGACCATAGGGCTCTGGTCATAAGCAGTGCATTATAAAGGGTAAAGGGCCATTTGGGATGTGATGGTAAAAGGGCCTCACACAACAGTCCTCTCTCAATGCACTCACCTTTTTTATCTGGTAAATATATTGACACTAAACAGGCTGTTTTACCCTTTAAAGGTTGTGTTCTGCTGTTATCTTTGTGTTTGATACAAAGCAGAGCGGGAACAGTCTAAACATCAGTCAAGAGGTTTGACATTCATTCTCCTTCTCAGTGAATGGGTTCCAGGGCCTGCTGCCTTGCCTTGTGAAGGTCACTGTTAGTCTGTATTAGACAGGGTCATGACTGATGTAGCCTAATTCAGGACTAACTGAAAGGTAAAAGGACTGAAAGGTGAATGCCTACTCTCGCACGCACGCACGCAACCACCCTCCCTCTCTCTCTCTCTCTCTCTCTCTCTCTCTCTCTCTCTCTCTCTCTCTCTCTCTCTCTCACACACACACACACACACACACACAGCTAGAATCTTTTGAGTAAAAATGTGGTGGATATAAACGGCAGTATGAAGTCGACTGTTTACTTTGACCAAATTCCTTTTCAAAACAATGATAAAGCTGATGTACACACACACACACACACACACACACACACACACACACACACACACACACACACACACACACACACACACACACACACACACACACACACACACACACACACACACACACACACACACACACACACACACACACACACACACACACACACACACACACACACACACACAGATTCCCTGCAGGATGTGTACCCTAGTGGTTTCTACAGGAAGTCAAACCAGCTACACCAACGATTATATATTATATTGACAAGATAGTTCAGTGACCGCTCTAACAATGAAAATACATGTCCTCAAAAATGGAAGGCAGGCGGCAGGAGGCGAGATCAGTTCGAACCATTCTAGCCAATGAGAGAGCAGATATGTGTGTGAACAACATGCACAGCTCCGATATAAAGTTTTTTTTTTCTCCAAAGTTGCCAAAATCCCAAATGCGTCCACTTACATCAGTGCATTCGTAACAACATAAGCACTACTCAATTAAATAAGCCTCACATAGCAAACTAGAAATTACATTTTTGTTGACCAAATTAGACACTCTCTCAATTCCGTGGTCTTATTTTCGTTGACAGATTTTGGGCGGAGTAAACACTCTCGCTTCGCCTCTTCCTCTCTGGCTACACTCAGCCCATCTCCCAGCAGGACAGGAAGTGAGTGTACATCCTGCCAACAGAGGTCACTTCCTCTCTTTACAGTGAACTAATTATAGCCTAATTTAAAGTATCAGCTGGACTGGCTTCTCTCAAAGGATAGAATGAGAATAATCTCTTTATTTTCCCCAGTTACCCTGTTGTCACAGACCATAATATCCTAAACCGGACAATGAACACACAATGAATCTTACCAAACTCCTATCTTCTCCATATTAAGTTACCTATTCTTCTATAGTCTACATGGGTCCTGCACCTAGCCAAATCCCCCCATGCCCTCTTTCAGTATTACATAATGCAACCATCATCAACGGAGAGGCCAGGTGCAGAGGGTATAGTGGGGGTATAACAGTGAGGATACAATTAAGCAATAAGGCCCGAGGGGGTGTGGTATATGGCAAATATACCCCGGCTAAGGGCTGTTCTTAAGCACGACGCAATGCAAAGTGCCTGGATACAGCCATTAGCCATGGTATATTGGCCATATACCACAAACCCCCGAGGTGACTTATTGCTATTATAAACTGGTTACCAACATAATTAGAGCAGTAAAAATACATGTTTTGACATACGCATGGTATATCTGATACACAACGTCTGTCAGCCAATCAGCATCCAGGAGCCAAACTACTTGGTTTATAATAGGTTATGCATGCCAGTTTAGGATTCCACCCTGCCTCTGAACCCTGGCCAGCAGAAATCAAAGCGCTGTTTTTTGGGTTAACACTGGGTCTTCATTCCAACCAAGCAGAAACATCTCTCTCTCTCTCTCTCTCTCTCTTTATCTCTCTCTCTTTCTCCCACACGCACACGCACACGCACACACACACACACACACACACACACACACACACACACACACACACACACACACACACACACACACACACACACACACACACACACACACACACAGTAACAGAGTGTAAATGTACCTTGTGATATTCCGCTCTTCTCCCAATGTCCTTCTCCATGCCTCAAGTAAGAGAATACTGGGAAACTTTTCACTGGGGAAGAGAGAAGATGTCTGTTCAGATATAATAACGCACACACATCTTTTAATAACAAAATGCACTCTCTCTTACCATAGGGCGTTGGAGGAGAGATAGGAAATGCTGGTGTGGACGGGACTATGTCACAGCTGTCCGTTACTGGAGTCTGTCCTTCATAGTCCACACTGTCCACCCTGGAGAGACGACCACACTGTAACACAGACAGACAGACAGACAGACAGACAGACAGACAGACAGACAGACAGACAGACAGACAGACAGACAGACAGACAGACAGACAGACAGACAGACAGACAGACAGACAGACAGACAGACAGACAGACAGACAGACAGACAGACAGACAGACAGACAGACAGACAGACAGACAGACAGACAGACAGACAGACAGACAGACAGACAGACAGACAGACACAGACAGACAGACAGACAGACAGACAGACAGACAGACAGACAGACAGACAGACAGACAGACAGACAGACAGACAGACAGACAGACAGACAGACAGACAGACAGACAGACAGACAGACAGACAGACAGACAGACAGACAGACAGACAGACAGACAGACAGACAGACAGACAGACAGACAGACAGACAGACAGGCAGACAGGCGGACAGACAGGCAGATAGACTGACATCAGTCTTGTGGTCAGTGTGTGTAGCTACTCTCTGTGTTGTAATGTAAACAGTCAGGCCATTCATGCTGCCGTGCCATAAGAATGGGTGTGAGAGCAGATCTGTGGCCCAAATGGCACCCTATTGTCTATATAGTACATGACTTTTACCAGGGCCTGCTTCGTGCTCTGGCCCAAATAGTGCATTATATATGGACACAGCAAAGGAATCTCAGCAGCCTGACCACTACAGTTCTGCTTCACTCAAACTAACACATGAACTACTGTACTATAAAGTGAATTCAATGTAAATTAATCACAAACTAAACCAGGTGTTTTTAAGGTAGATAAACCATGAACATAGCCAGGTGTTTTTAAAGTAGATTAAACATGAACAAAGCCAGGAGTTTTTAAGGTAGATTAACCATGAACAAACCCAGGTGTTTTTAAAGTAGATTATCCATGAACATAGAGCCAGGTGTTTTTAAGGTAGATTAATCATGAACAAAACCAGGTGTTTTTAAAGTAGATTAACCATGAACAAAGCCAGGTGTTTTTAAGGTAGATTAAGCATGAACATAGAGCCAGGTGTTTTTAAAGTAGATTAACCATGAACAAAGCCAGGTGTTTTTAAAGTAGATTAACCATGAACATGGAGCCAGGTGTTTTTAAAGTAGATTAACCATGAACATATAGCCAGGTGTTTTTAAAGTAGATTAACCATGAACAAAACCAGGTGTTTTTAAGGTAGATTATCCATGAACATAGCGCCAGGTGTTTTTAAAGTAGATTAACCATGAACATAGAGCGAGGTGTTTTTAAAGTAGATTAACCATGAACAAAACCAGGTGTTTTTAAGGTAGATTAACCATGAACAAACCCAGGTGTTTTTAAAGTAGATTAACCATGAACATAGAGCCAGGTGTTTTTAAAGTAGATTAACCATGAACATAGAGCCAGGTGTTTTTAAAGTAGATTAACCATGAACAAAGCCAGGTGTTTTTAAGGTAGACTAACCATGAACATAGAGCCAGGTGTTTTTAAAGTAGATTAACCATGAACAAAGCCAGGTGTTTTTAAAGTAGATTAACCATGAACATAGAGCCAGGTGTTTTTAAGGTAGATTAATCATGAAAAAAGCCAGGTGTTTTTAAAGTAGATTAACCACGAACAAAGCCAGGTGTTTTTAAGGTAGATTAACCACGAACAAAGCCAGGTGTTTTTAAAGTAGATTAACCATGAACATAGAGCCAGGTGTTTTTAAAGTAGATTAACCATGAACAAAGCCAGGTGTTTTTAAGGTAGATTAACCATGAACATAGAGCCAGGTGTTTTTAAAGTAGATTAACCATGAACAAAGCCAGGTGTTTTTAAAGTAGATTAACCATGAACATAGAGCCAGGTGTTTTTAAGGTAGATTAATCATGAACAAAGCCAGGTGTTTTTAAGGTAGATTAACCACGAACAAAGCCAGGTGTTTTTAAAGTAGATTAACCACGAACAAAGCCAGGTGTTTTTAAGGTAGATTAACCATGAACAAAGCCAGGTGTTGTTAAAGTAGATTAACCATGAACAAACCCAAGTGTTTTTAAAGTAGATTAACCATGAACATGGAGCCAGGTGTTTTTCAAGTAGATTAACCATGAACATAGAGCCAGGTGTTTTTAAAGTAGATTAACCATGAACAAAGCCAGGTGTTTTTAAGGTAGATTAACCATGAACAAAACCAGGTGTTTTTAAGGTAGATTATCCATGAACATAGCGCCAGGTGTTTTTAAAGTAGATTAACCATGAACATAGAGCCAGGTGTTTTTAAAGTAGATTAACCATGAACAAAATCAGGTGTTTTTAAGGTAGATTAATCATGACCAAAGCCAGGTGTTTTTAAGGTAGATTAACCATGAACAAAATCAGGTGTTTTTAATGTAGATTAACCATGAACAAAGCCAGGTGTTTTTAAAGTAGATTAACCATGAACAAAGCCAGGTGTTCTTAAGGTAGATTAACCATGAACAAAGCCAGGTGTTTTTAATGTAGATTAACCATGAACAAAGCCAGGTGTTTTTAAAGTAGATTAACCATGAACAAAATCAGGTGTTTTTAAAGTAGATGAACCATGAACAAAGCCAGGTGTTTTTAAAGTAGATTAACCATGAACAAAACCAGGTGTTTTTAAAGTAGATTAACCATGAACAAAGCCAGGTGTTTTTAAAGTAGATTAACCATGAACAAACCCAGGTGTTTTTAAAGTAGATTAACCATGAACAAAGCCAGGTGTTGTTAAGGTAGATTAACCATGAACAAAGCCAGGTGTTTTTAAAGTAGATTAACCATGAACAAAACCAGGTGTTTTTAAAGTAGATTAACCATGAACAAAGCCAGGTGTTTTTAAAGTAGATTAACCATGAACAAAGCCAGGTGTTTTTAAAGTAGATTAACCATGAACAAAACCAGGTGTTTTTAAAGTAGATTAACCATGAACAAAGCCAGGTGTTTTTAAAGTAGATTAACCATGAACAAAGCCAGGTGTTTTTAAAGTAGATTAACCATGAACAAAACCAGGTGTTTTTAAAGTAGATTAACCATGAACAAAGCCAGGTGTTTTTAAAGTAGATTAACCATGAACAAAGCCAGGTGTTTTTAAAGTACATTAACCATGAACAAAGCCAGGTGTTTTTAAAGTAGATTAACCATGAACAAAGCCAGGTGTTTTTAAAGTAGATTAACCATGAACAAAACCAGGTGTTTTTCAAGTAGATTAACCATGAACAAACCCAGGTGTTTTTAAAGTAGATTAACCATGAACAAAACCAGGTGTTTTTAAAGTAGATTAACCATGAACAAAGCCAGGTGTTTTTAAAGTAGATTAACCATGAACATAGAGCCAGGTGTTTTTAAAGTAGATTAACCATGAACAAAGCCAGGTGTTTTTAAGGTATATTAACCATGAACAAAACCAGGTGTTTTTAAGGTAGATTATCCATGAACATAGCGCCAGGTGTTTTTAAGGTATATTAACCATGAACAAAGCCAGGTGTTTTTAAGGTAGATTAACCATGAACATAGCGCCAGGTGTTTTTAACGTAGATTAACCATGAACAAAGCGCCAGGTGTTTTTAAGGTATATTAACCATGAACAAAGCCAGGTGTTTTTAAAGTAGATTAACCATGAACAAACCCAAGTGTTTTTAAAGTAGATTAACCATGAACATGGAGCCAGGTGTTTTTCAAGTAGATTAACCATGAACATAGAGCCAGGTGTTTTTAAAGTAGATTAACCATGAACAAAGCCAGGTGTTTTTAAGGTAGATTAACCATGAACAAAACCAGGTGTTTTTAAGGTAGATTATCCATGAACATAGCGCCAGGTGTTTTTAAAGTAGATTAACCATGAACATAGAGCCAGGTGTTTTTAAAGTAGCTTAACCATGAACATAGAGCGAGGTGTTTTTAAAGTAGATTAACCATGAACAAAATCAGGTGTTTTTAAGGTAGATTAATCATGACCAAAGCCAGGTGTTTTTAAGGTAGATTAACCATGAACAAAATCAGGTGTTTTTAATGTAGATTAACCATGAACAAAGCCAGGTGTTTTTAAAGTAGATTAACCATGAACAAAGCCAGGTGTTTTTAAGGTAGATTAACCATGAACAAAGCCAGGTGTTTTTAATGTAGATTAACCATGAACAAAGCCAGGTGTTTTTAAAGTAGATTAACCATGAACAAAATCAGGTGTTTTTAAAGTAGATGAACCATGAACAAAGCCAGGTGTTTTTAAAGTAGATTAACCATGAACAAAACCAGGTGTTTTTAAAGTAGATTAACCATGAACAAAGCCAGGTGTTTTTAAAGTAGATTAACCATGAACAAACCCAGGTGTTTTTAAAGTAGATTAACCATGAACAAAGCCAGGTGTTGTTAAGGTAGATTAACCATGAACAAAGCCAGGTGTTTTTAAAGTAGATTAACCATGAACAAAACCAGGTGTTTTTAAAGTAGATTAACCATGAACAAAGCCAGGTGTTTTTAAAGTAGATTAACCATGAACAAAGCCAGGTGTTTTTAAAGTAGATTAACCATGAACAAAACCAGGTGTTTTTAAAGTAGATTAACCATGAACAAAGCCAGGTGTTTTTAAAGTAGATTAACCATGAACAAAGCCAGGTGTTTTTAAAGTAGATTAACCATGAACAAAACCAGGTGTTTTTAAAGTAGATTAACCATGAACAAAGCCAGGTGTTTTTAAAGTAGATTAACCATGAACAAAGCCAGGTGTTTTTAAAGTACATTAACCATGAACAAAGCCAGGTGTTTTTAAAGTAGATTAACCATGAACAAAGCCAGGTGTTTTTAAAGTAGATTAACCATGAACAAAACCAGGTGTTTTTCAAGTAGATTAACCATGAACAAAGCCAGGTGTTTTTAAAGTAGATTAACCATGAACAAAACCAGGTGTTTTTAAAGTAGATTAACCATGAACAAAGCCAGGTGTTTTTAAAGTAGATTAACCATGAACATAGAGCCAGGTGTTTTTAAAGTAGATTAACCATGAACAAAGCCAGGTGTTTTTAAGGTATATTAACCATGAACAAAACCAGGTGTTTTTAAGGTAGATTATCCATGAACATAGCGCCAGGTGTTTTTAAGGTATATTAACCATGAACAAAGCCAGGTGTTTTTAAGGTAGATTAACCATGAACATAGCGCCAGGTGTTTTTAACGTAGATTAACCATGAACATAGCGCCAGGTGTTTTTAAGGTATATTAACCATGAACAAAGCCAGGTGTTTTTAAGGTAGATTAACCATGAACATGGCGCCAGGTGTTTTTAACGTAGATTAACCATGAACAAAGCCAGGTGTTTTTAAAGTAGATTAACCATGAACAAAGCCAGGTGTTTTTAAGGTAGATTAACCATGAACATAGCGCCAGGTGTTTTTAAGGTATATTAACTATGAACAAAGCCAGGTGTTTTTAAGGTAGATTAACCATGAACATAGCGCCAGGTGTTTTTAACGTAGATTAACCATGAACATAGCGCCAGGTGTTTTTAAGGTATATTAACCATGAACAAAGCCAGGTGTTTTTAAAGTAGATTAACCATGAACAAAGACAGGTGTTTAAAGTAGATAAACCATGAACAAAGACAGGTATTTTTAAGGTATATTAACCATGAACATAGCGCCAGGTGTTTTTAAGGTATATTAACCATGAACAAAGCCAGATGTTTTTAAAGTAGATTAACCATGAACATAGCGCCAGGTGTTTTTAAGGTATATTAACCATGAACATAGCGCCAGGTGTTTTTAAGGTATATTAACCATGAACAAAGCCAGGTGTTTTTAAAGTAGATTAACCATGATCAAAGCCAGGTGTTTTCAAAGTAGATTAACCATGAACATAGCGCCAGGTGTTTTTAAGGTATATTAACCATGAAAAAAGACAGGTATTTAAAGTATATTAACCACGAACATAGCGGCAGGTGTTTAAAGTATATTAACCACGAACATAGCGGCAGGTGTTTTTAAGGTATATTAACCATGAACATAGCGGCAGGTGTTTTTAAGGTATATTAACCATGAAAAAAGACAGGTATTTAAAGTATATTAACCACAAACATAGCGGAATGTGTATAAAGTAGATAAACCATGAACATAGCGCCAGGTGTTTAAAGTAGATTAACCACGAACATAGCGCCAGGTGTTTAAAGTAGATAAACCATGAACATAGCGGCAGGTGTTTAAAGTAGATAAACCATGAACATAGCGGCAGGTGTTTTTAAAGTAGATAAACCATGAACATAGCGGCAGGTGTTTTTAAAGTAGATAAACCATGAACATAGCGGCAGGTGTTTTTAAAGTAGATAAACCATGAACATAGCGGCAGGTGTTTTTAAAGTAGATAAACCATGAACATAGCGGCAGGTGTTTTTAAAGTAGATAAACCATGAACATAGCGGCAGGTGTTTTTAAAGTAGATAAACCATGAACATAGCGGCAGGTGTTTTTAAAGTAGATAAACCATGAACATAGCGGCAGGTGTTTTTAAAGTAGATTAACCATGAACAAAGACAGGTGTTTAAAGTAGATAAACCATGAACAAAGACAGGTATTTTTAAGGTATATTAACCATGAACATAGCGGCAGGTGTTTTTAAGGTATATTAACCATGAACATAGCGGCAGGTGTTTTTAAGGTATATTAACCATGAAAAAAGACAGGTATTTAAAGTATATTAACCACGAACATAGCGGCATGTGTTTAAAGTAGATAAACCATGAACATAGCGCCAGGTGTTTAAAGTAGATTAACCACGAACATAGCGCCAGGTGTTTAAAGTAGATAAACCATGAACATAGCGGCAGGTGTTTAAAGTAGATAAACCATGAACATAGCGGCAGGTGTTTTTAAAGTAGATAAACCATGAACATAGCGGCAGGTGTTTTTAAAGTAGATAAACCATGAACATAGCGGCAGGTGTTTTTAAAGTAGATAAACCATGAACATAGCGGCAGGTGTTTTTAAAGTAGATAAACCATGAACATAGCGGCAGGTGTTTTTAAGGTATATTAACCATGAAAAAAGACAGGTATTTAAAGTATATTAACCACGAACATAGCGGCAGGTGTTTAAAGTATATTAACCACGAACATAGCGGCAGGTGTTTTTAAGGTATATTAACCATGAACATAGCGGCAGGTGTTTTTAAGGTATATTAACCATGAAAAAAGACAGGTATTTAAAGTATATTAACCACGAACATAGCGGCATGTGTTTAAAGTAGATAAACCATGAACATAGCGCCAGGTGTTTAAAGTAGATTAACCACGAACATAGCGCCAGGTGTTTAAAGTAGATAAACCATGAACATAGCGGCAGGTGTTTAAAGTAGATAAACCATGAACATAGCGGCAGGTGTTTTTAAAGTAGATAAACCATGAACATAGCGGCAGGTGTTTTTAAAGTAGATAAACCATGAACATAGCGGCAGGTGTTTTTAAAGTAGATAAACCATGAACATAGCGGCAGGTGTTTTTAAAGTAGATAAACCATGAACATAGCGGCAGGTGTTTTTAAAGTAGATAAACCATGAACATAGCGGCAGGTGTTTTTAAAGTAGATAAACCATGAACATAGCGGCAGGTGTTTTTAAAGTAGATAAACCATGAACATAGCGGCAGGTGTTTTTAAAGTAGATAAACCATGAACATAGCGGCAGGTGTTTTTAAGGTATATTAACCATGAACATAGCGGCAGGTGTTTTTAAAGTAGATAAACCATGAACATAGCGGCAGGTGTTTTTAAAGTAGATAAACCATGAACATAGCGGCAGGTGTTTTTAAGGTATATTAACCATGAACATAGCCAGGTGTTTAAAGTAGATAAACCATGAACATAGCGCCAGGTGTTTAAAGTAGATAAACCATGAACATAGCGGCAGGTGTTTTTAAAGTAGATAAACCATGAACATAGCGGCAGGTGTTTTTAAGGTATATTAACCATGAACATAGCCAGGTGTTTAAAGTAAATAAACCATGAACATAGTGCCAGGTGTTTAAAGTAGATAAACCATGAACATAGCGGCAGGTGTTTTTAAAGTAGATAAACCATGAACATAGCGGCAGGTGTTTTTAAAGTAGATAAACCATGAACATAGCGGCAGGTGTTTTTAAGGTATATTAACCATGAACATAGCGGCAGGTGTTTTTAAAGTAGATAAACCATGAACATAGCGGCAGGTGTTTTTAAAGTAGATAAACCATGAACATAGCGGCAGGTGTTTTTAAGGTATATTAACCATGAACATAGCCAGGTGTTTAAAGTAGATAAACCATGAACATAGCCAGGTGTTTAAAGTAGATAAACCATGAACATAGCGGCAGGTGTTTAAAGTAGATAAACCATGAACATAGCGGCAGGTGTTTTTAAAGTAGATAAACCATGAACATAGCCAGGTGTTTAAAGTAGATAAACCATGAACATAGCCAGGTGTTTAAAGTAGATAAACCATGAACATAGCGGCAGGTGTTTAAAGTAGATAAACCATGAACATAGCGGCAGGTGTTTTTAAAGTAGATAAACCATGAACATAGCGGCAGGTGTTTTTAAAGTAGATAAACCATGAACATAGCGGCAGGTGTTTTTAAAGTAGATAAACCATGAACATAGCGGCAGGTGTTTTTAAAGTAGATAAACCATGAACATAGCGGCAGGTGTTTTTAAAGTAGATAAACCATGAACATAGCGGCAGGTGTTTTTAAAGTAGATAAACCATGAACATAGCGGCAGGTGTTTTTAAAGTAGATAAACCATGAACATAGCGGCAGGTGTTTTTAAAGTAGATTAACCATGAACAAAGACAGGTGTTTAAAGTAGATAAACCATGAACAAAGACAGGTATTTTTAAGGTATATTAACCATGAACATAGCGGCAGGTGTTTTTAAGGTATATTAACCATGAACATAGCGGCAGGTGTTTTTAAGGTATATTAACCATGAAAAAAGACAGGTATTTAAAGTATATTAACCACGAACATAGCGGCATGTGTTTAAAGTAGATAAACCATGAACATAGCGCCAGGTGTTTAAAGTAGATTAACCACGAACATAGCGCCAGGTGTTTAAAGTAGATAAACCATGAACATAGCGGCAGGTGTTTAAAGTAGATAAACCATGAACATAGCGGCAGGTGTTTTTAAAGTAGATAAACCATGAACATAGCGGCAGGTGTTTTTAAAGTAGATAAACCATGAACATAGCGGCAGGTGTTTTTAAAGTAGATAAACCATGAACATAGCGGCAGGTGTTTTTAAAGTAGATAAACCATGAACATAGCGGCAGGTGTTTTTAAGGTATATTAACCATGAAAAAAGACAGGTATTTAAAGTATATTAACCACGAACATAGCGGCAGGTGTTTAAAGTATATTAACCACGAACATAGCGGCAGGTGTTTTTAAGGTATATTAACCATGAACATAGCGGCAGGTGTTTTTAAGGTATATTAACCATGAAAAAAGACAGGTATTTAAAGTATATTAACCACGAACATAGCGGCATGTGTTTAAAGTAGATAAACCATGAACATAGCGCCAGGTGTTTAAAGTAGATTAACCACGAACATAGCGCCAGGTGTTTAAAGTAGATAAACCATGAACATAGCGGCAGGTGTTTAAAGTAGATAAACCATGAACATAGCGGCAGGTGTTTTTAAAGTAGATAAACCATGAACATAGCGGCAGGTGTTTTTAAAGTAGATAAACCATGAACATAGCGGCAGGTGTTTTTAAAGTAGATAAACCATGAACATAGCGGCAGGTGTTTTTAAAGTAGATAAACCATGAACATAGCGGCAGGTGTTTTTAAAGTAGATAAACCATGAACATAGCGGCAGGTGTTTTTAAAGTAGATAAACCATGAACATAGCGGCAGGTGTTTTTAAAGTAGATAAACCATGAACATAGCGGCAGGTGTTTTTAAGGTATATTAACCATGAACATAGCGGCAGGTGTTTTTAAAGTAGATAAACCATGAACATAGCGGCAGGTGTTTTTAAAGTAGATAAACCATGAACATAGCGGCAGGTGTTTTTAAGGTATATTAACCATGAACATAGCCAGGTGTTTAAAGTAGATAAACCATGAACATAGCGCCAGGTGTTTAAAGTAGATAAACCATGAACATAGCGGCAGGTGTTTTTAAAGTAGATAAACCATGAACATAGCGGCAGGTGTTTTTAAGGTATATTAACCATGAACATAGCCAGGTGTTTAAAGTAAATAAACCATGAACATAGTGCCAGGTGTTTAAAGTAGATAAACCATGAACATAGCGGCAGGTGTTTTTAAAGTAGATAAACCATGAACATAGCGGCAGGTGTTTTTAAAGTAGATAAACCATGAACATAGCGGCAGGTGTTTTTAAGGTATATTAACCATGAACATAGCGGCAGGTGTTTTTAAAGTAGATAAACCATGAACATAGCGGCAGGTGTTTTTAAAGTAGATAAACCATGAACATAGCGGCAGGTGTTTTTAAGGTATATTAACCATGAACATAGCCAGGTGTTTAAAGTAGATAAACCATGAACATAGCCAGGTGTTTAAAGTAGATAAACCATGAACATAGCGGCAGGTGTTTAAAGTAGATAAACCATGAACATAGCGGCAGGTGTTTTTAAAGTAGATAAACCATGAACATAGCCAGGTGTTTAAAGTAGATAAACCATGAACATAGCCAGGTGTTTAAAGTAGATAAACCATGAACATAGCGGCAGGTGTGTTTAAAGTAGATAAACCATGAACATAGCGGCAGGTGTTTTTAAAGTAGATAAACCATGAACATAGCCAGGTGTTTAAAGTAGATAAACCATGAACATAGCCAGGTGTTTAAAGTAGATAAACCATGAACATAGCGGCAGGTGTTTTTAAAGTAGATAAACCATGAACATAGCGGCAGGTGTTTAAAGTAGATAAACCATGAACATAGCCAGGTGTTTTTAAAGTAGATTAACCATGAACAAAACCAGGTGTTTTTAAAGTAGATTAACCATGAACAAAGCCAGGTGTTTTTAAAGTAGATTAACCATGAACAAAACCAGGTGTTTTTAAGGTAGATTATCCATGAACATAGCGCCAGGTGTTTTTAAGGTAGATTAACCATGAACAAAGCCAGGTGTTTTTAAGGTAGATTAACCATGAACATAGCGCCAGGTGTTTTTAAGGTATATTAACTATGAACAAAGCCAGGTGTTTTTAAGGTAGATTAACCATGAACAAAGACAGGTGTTTAAAGTAGATAAACCATGAACAAAGACAGGTATTTTTAAGGTATATTAACCATGAACATATAGCCAGGTGTTTTTAAAGTAGATAAATCATGAACAAAGCCAGGTGTTTTTAAAGTAGATAAACCATGAACATAGCGGCAGGTGTTTTTAAGGTATATTAACCATGAACATAGCCAGGTGTTTAAAGTAGATAAACCATGAACATAGCGCCAGGTGTTTAAAGTAGATAAACCATGAACATAGCGGCAGGTGTTTTTAAAGTAGATAAACCATGAACATAGCGCCAGGTGTTTAAAGTAGATAAACCATGAACATAGCGGCAGGTGTTTTTAAAGTAGATAAACCATGAACATAGCGGCAGGTGTTTTTAAGGTATATTAACCATGAACATAGCGGCAGGTGTTTTTAAAGTAGATAAACCATGAACATAGCGGCAGGTGTTTTTAAAGTAGATAAACCATGAACATAGCGGCAGGTGTTTTTAAGGTATATTAACCATGAACATAGCCAGGTGTTTAAAGTAGATAAACCATGAACATAGCCAGGTGTTTAAAGTAGATAAACCATGAACATAGCGGCAGGTGTGTTTAAAGTAGATAAACCATGAACATAGCGGCAGGTGTTTTTAAAGTAGATAAACCATGAACATAGCCAGGTGTTTAAAGTAGATAAACCATGAACATAGCCAGGTGTTTAAAGTAGATAAACCATGAACATAGCCAGGTGTTTAAAGTAGATAAACCATGAACATAGCCAGGTGTTTAAAGTAGATAAACCATGAACATAGCGGCAGGTGTTTTTAAAGTAGATAAACCATGAACATAGCGGCAGGTGTTTAAAGTAGATAAACCATGAACATAGCCAGGTGTTTTTAAAGTAGATTAACCATGAACAAAACCAGGTGTTTTTAAAGTAGATTAACCATGAACAAAGCCAGGTGTTTTTAAAGTAGATTAACCATGAACAAAACCAGGTGTTTTTAAGGTAGATTATCCATGAACATAGCGCCAGGTGTTTTTAAGGTAGATTAACCATGAACAAAGCCAGGTGTTTTTAAGGTAGATTAACCATGAACATAGCGCCAGGTGTTTTTAAGGTATATTAACTATGAACAAAGCCAGGTGTTTTTAAGGTAGATTAACCATGAACAAAGACAGGTGTTTAAAGTAGATAAACCATGAACAAAGACAGGTATTTTTAAGGTATATTAACCATGAACATATAGCCAGGTGTTTTTAAAGTAGATAAATCATGAACAAAGCCAGGTGTTTTTAAAGTAGATAAACCATGAACATAGCGGCAGGTGTTTTTAAGGTATATTAACCATGAACATAGCCAGGTGTTTAAAGTAGATAAACCATGAACATAGCGCCAGGTGTTTAAAGTAGATAAACCATGAACATAGCGGCAGGTGTTTTTAAAGTAGATAAACCATGAACATAGCGCCAGGTGTTTAAAGTAGATAAACCATGAACATAGCGGCAGGTGTTTTTAAAGTAGATAAACCATGAACATAGCGGCAGGTGTTTTTAAGGTATATTAACCATGAACATAGCGGCAGGTGTTTTTAAAGTAGATAAACCATGAACATAGCGGCAGGTGTTTTTAAAGTAGATAAACCATGAACATAGCGGCAGGTGTTTTTAAGGTATATTAACCATGAACATAGCCAGGTGTTTAAAGTAGATAAACCATGAACATAGCCAGGTGTTTAAAGTAGATAAACCATGAACATAGCGGCAGGTGTGTTTAAAGTAGATAAACCATGAACATAGCGGCAGGTGTTTTTAAAGTAGATAAACCATGAACATAGCCAGGTGTTTAAAGTAGATAAACCATGAACATAGCCAGGTGTTTAAAGTAGATAAACCATGAACATAGCCAGGTGTTTAAAGTAGATAAACCATGAACATAGCCAGGTGTTTAAAGTAGATAAACCATGAACATAGCCAGGTGTTTAAAGTAGATAAACCATGAACATAGCGGCAGGTGTTTTTAAAGTAGATAAACCATGAACATAGCGGCAGGTGTTTAAAGTAGATAAACCATGAACATAGCCAGGTGTTTTTAAAGTAGATTAACCATGAACAAAACCAGGTGTTTTTAAAGTAGATTAACCATGAACAAAGCCAGGTGTTTTTAAAGTAGATTAACCATGAACAAAACCAGGTGTTTTTAAGGTAGATTATCCATGAACATAGCGCCAGGTGTTTTTAAGGTAGATTAACCATGAACAAAGCCAGGTATTTTTAAAGTAGATTAACCATGAACCTAGCGCCAGGTGTTTTAAGGTATATTAACCATGAACAAAGCCAGGTGTTTTTAAAGTAGATTAACCATGATCAAAGCCAGGTGTTTTCAAAGTAGATTAACCATGAACATAGCGCCAGGTGTTTTTAAGGTATATTAACCATGAAAAAAGACAGGTATTTAAAGTATATTAACCACGAACATAGCGGCAGGTGTTTAAAGTATATTAACCACGAACATAGCGGCAGGTGTTTTTAAGGTATATTAACCATGAACATAGCGGCAGGTGATTTTAAGGTATATTAACCATGAAAAAAGACAGGTATTTAAAGTATATTAACCACGAACATAGCGGCAGGTGTTTAAAGTAGATAAACCATGAACATAGCGCCAGGTGTTTAAAGTAGATAAACCATGAACATAGCGGCAGGTGTTTAAAGTAGATAAACCATGAACATAGCGGCAGGTGTTTTTAAAGTAGATAAACCATGAACATAGCCAGGTGTTTTTAAAGTAGATAAACCATGAACATAGTGGCAGGTGTTTTTAAGGTATATTAACCATGAACATAGCGGCAGATGTTTTTAAAGTAGATAAACCATGAACATAGCGGCAGGTGTTTTTAAAGTAGATAAACCATGAACATAGCGGCAGGTGTTTTTAAAGTAGATAAACCATGAACATAGTGGCAGGTGTTTTTAAGGTATATTAACCATGAACATAGCGGCAGGTGTTTTTAAAGTAGATAAACCATGAACATAGCGGCAGGTGTTTTTAAAGTAGATAAACCATGAACATAGCGGCAGGTGTTTTTAAAGTAGATAAACCATGAACATAGCGGCAGGTGTTTTTAAAGTAGATAAACCATGAACATAGCGGCAGGTGTTTTTAAAGTAGATAAACCATGAACATAGCGGCAGGTGTTTTTAAGGTATATTAACCATGAACATAGCCAGGTGTTTAAAGTAGATAAACCATGAACATAGCCAGGTGTTTAAAGTAGATAAACCATGAACATAGTGGCAGGTGTGTTTAAAGTAGATAAACCATGAACATAGCGGCAGGTGTTTTTAAAGTAGATAAACCATGAACATAGCGCCAGGTGTTTTTAAAGTAGATAAACCATGAACATAGCGCCAGGTGTTTTTAAAGTAGATAAACCATGAACATAGCGCCAGGTGTTTTTAAAGTAGATAAACCATGAACATAGCGCCAGGTGTTTTTAAAGTAGATAAACCATGAACATAGCGGCAGGTGTTTTTAAAGTAGATAAACCATGAACATAGCGGCAGGTGTTTAAAGTAGATAAACCATGAACATAGCCAGGTGTTTAAAGTAGATAAACCATGAACATAGCGGCAGGTGTTTAAAGTAGATTAACCATGAACATAGCGGCAGGTGTTTAAAGTAGATAAACCATGAACATAGCCAGGTGTTTTTAAAGTAGATAAACCATGAACATAGCCAGGTGTTTTTAAAGTAGATAAACCATGAACATAGCGGCAGGTGTTTAAAGTAGATAAACCATGAACATAGCGGCAGGTGTTTAAAGTAGATAAACCATGAACATAGCGGCAGGTGTTTAAAGTAGATAAACCATGAACATAGCGGCAGGTGTTTAAAGTAGATAAACCATGAACATAGCGGCAGGTGTTTAAAGTAGATAAACCATGAACATAGCGCCAGGTGTTTAAAGTAGATAAACCATGAACATAGCGGCAGGTGTTTAAAGTAGATAAACCATGAACATAGCGGCAGGTGTTTAAAGTAGATAAACCATGAACATAGCGGCAGGTGTTTAAAGTAGATAAACCATGAACATAGCGGCAGGTGTTTAAAGTAGATAAACCATGAACATAGCGGCAGGTGTTTTTAAAGTAGATAAACCATGAACATAGCGGCAGGTGTTTTTAAAGTAGATAAACCATGAACATAGAGCCAGGTATTTTTAAAGTAGATAAACCATGAACATAGCGCCAGGTGTTTAAAGTAGATAAACCATGAACATAGCGCCAGGTGTTTAAAGTAGATAAACCATGAACCTAGCCAGGTGTTTTTAAAGTAGATAAACCATGAACATAGCCAGGTGTTTTTAAAGTAGATAAACCATGAACATAGCGGCAGGTGTTTAAAGTAGATAAACCATGAACATAGCCAGGTGTTTAAAGTAGATAAACCATGAACATAGCGGCAGGTGTTTTTAAAGTAGATAAACCATGAACATAGCGGCAGGTGTTTTTAAAGTAGATAAACCATGAACATAGCCAGGTGTTTTTAAAGTAGATAAACCATGAACATAGCGCCAGGTGTTTAAAGTAGATAAACCATGAACATAGCGCCAGGTGTTTAAAGTAGATAAAACATGAACATAGCGGCAGGTGTTTAAAGTAGATTAACCATGAACATAGCGGCAGGTGTTTAAAGTAGATAAACCATGAACATAGCCAGGTGTTTTTAAAGTAGATAAACCATGAACATAGCCAGGTGTTTTTAAAGTAGATAAACCATGAACATAGCGGCAGGTGTTTAAAGTAGATAAACCATGAACATAGCGCCAGATGTTTAAAGTAGATAAACCATGAACATAGCGGCAGGTGTTTAAAGTAGATAAACCATGAACATAGCCAGGTGTTTAAAGTAGATAAACCATGAACATAGCGGCAGGTGTTTTTAAAGTAGATAAACCATGAACATAGCGGCAGGTGTTTTTAAAGTAGATAAACCATGAACATAGAGCCAGGTGTTTTTAAAGTAGATAAACCATGAACATAGCGCCAGGTGTTTAAAGTAGATAAACCATGAACATAGCGCCAGGTGTTTAAAGTAGATAAACCATGAACATAGCGGCAGGTGTTTAAAGTAGATAAACCATGAACATAGCGGCAGGTGTTTTTAAAGTAGATAAACCATGAACATAGCGGCAGGTGTTTAAAGTAGATAAACCATGAACATAGCCAGGTGTTTAAAGTAGATAAACCATGAACATAGCGGCAGGTGTTTTTAAAGTAGATAAACCATGAACATAGCGGCAGGTGTTTTTAAAGTAGATAAACCATGAACATAGAGCCAGGTGTTTTTAAAGTAGATAAACCATGAACATAGCGCCAGGTGTTTAAAGTAGATAAACCATGAACATAGCGCCAGGTGTTTAAAGTAGATAAACCATGAACATAGCGGCAGGTGTTTTTAAAGTAGATTAACCATGAACATAGCCAGGTTTTTAAAGTAGATAAACCATGAACATAGCCAGGTGTTTTTAAAGTAGATAAATCATGAACATAGCCAGGTTTTTTTAAAGTAGATAAACCATGAACATAGCCAGGTGTTTTTAAAGTAGATAAACCATGAACATAGCGGCAGGTGTTTAAAGTAGATAAACCATGAACATAGCCAGGTGTTTAAAGTAGATAAACTATGAACATAGCGGCAGGTGTTTTTAAAGTAGATTAACCATGAACATAGCGGCAGGTGTTTTTAAAGTAGATAAACCATGAACATAGCCAGGTGTTTTTAAAGTAGATAAACCATGAACATAGCGCCAGGTGTTTAAAGTAGATAAACCATGAACATAGCGCCAGGTGTTTAAAGTAGATTAACCATGAACATAGCGGCAGGTGTTTAAAGTAGATAAACCATGAACATAGCCAGGTGTTTTAAAGTAGATAAACCATGAACATAGCCAGGTGTTTTTAAAGTAGATAAACCTTGAACATAGCGGCAGGTGTTTAAAGTAGATAAACCATGAACATAGCAGCAGGTGTTTAAAGTAGATAAACCATGAACATAGCCAGGTGTTTTTAAAGTAGATAAACCATGAACATAGCCAGGTGTTTTTAAAGTAGATAAACCATGAACATAGCCAGGTGTTTTTAAAGTAGCTAAACCATGAACATAGCCAGGTGTTTTTAAAGTAGATAAACCATGAACATAGCCAGGTTTTTTTAAAGTAGATAAACCATGAACATAGCCAGGTGTTTTTAAAGTAGATAAACCATGAACATAGCGGCAGGTGTTTAAAGTAGATAAACCATGAACATAGCCAGGTGTTTAAAGTAGATAAACTATGAACATAGCGGCAGGTGTTTTTAAAGTAGATTAACCATGAACATAGCGGCAGGTGTTTTTAAAGTAGATAAACCATGAACATAGCCAGGTGTTTTTAAAGTAGATAAACCATGAACATAGCGCCAGGTGTTTAAAGTAGATAAACCATGAACATAGCGCCAGGTGTTTAAAGTAGATTAACCATGAACATAGCGGCAGGTGTTTAAAGTAGATAAACCATGAACATAGCCAGGTGTTTTAAAGTAGATAAACCATGAACATAGCCAGGTGTTTTTAAAGTAGATAAACCTTGAACATAGCGGCAGGTGTTTAAAGTAGATAAACCATGAACATAGCAGCAGGTGTTTAAAGTAGATAAACCATGAACATAGCCAGGTGTTTTTAAAGTAGATAAACCATGAACATAGCCAGGTGTTTTTAAAGTAGATAAACCATGAACATAGCCAGGTGTTTTTAAAGTAGCTAAACCATGAACATAGCCAGGTGTTTTTAAAGTAGATAAACCATGAACATAGCCAGGTGTTTTTAAGGTATGTTAACCATGAACAAAGCCAGGTGTTTTTAAAGTAGATTAACCATGATCAAAGCCAGGTGTTTTCAAAGTAGATTAACCATGATCAAAGCCAGGTGTTTTCAAAGTAGATTAACCATGAACATAGCGCCAGGTGTTTTTAAAGGTATATTAACCATGAACAAAACCAGGTATTTTTAAGGTAGATTAACCATGAACATAGCGCCAGGTGTTTTTAAGGTATATTAACCATGAACAAAGACAGGTATTTTTAAAGTAGATTAACCATGAACAAAGCCAGGTGTTTTTAAAGTAGATTAACCATGAACAAAGCCAGGTGTTTTTAAAGTAGATTAACCATGAACATAGAGCAAGGTGTTTTTAAAGTAGATTAACCATGAACATAGAGCCAGGTGTTTTTAAAGTAGATTAACCATGAACAAAGCCAGGTCTTTTAAGGTAGATTAACCATGAACAAAACCAGGTGTTTTTAAGGTAGATTATCCATGAACATAGCACCAGCTGTTTTTAAGGTATATTAACCATGATCAAAGCCAGGTGTTTTTAAAGTAGATTAACCATGAACATAGCGCCAGGTGTTTTTAAAGTAGATTAACCATGAACAAAGACAGGTGTTTTTAAAGTAGATTAACCATGATCAAAGCCAGGTGTTTTCAAAGTAGATTAACCATGAACAAAGACAGGTGTTTTTAGGGTATATTAACCATGAACAAAGACAGGTATTTTTAAAGTAAATTAACCATGAACAAAGCCAGGTGTTTTTAAGGTAGATTAACCATGAACATAGCGCCAGGTGTTTTTAAGGTATATTAACTATGAACAAAGCCAGGTGTTTTTAAAGTAGATTAACCATGAACATAGAGCCAGGTGTTTTTAAAGTAGATTAACCATGAACATAGAGCCAGGTGTTTTTAAAGTAGATTAACCATGAACAAAGCCAGGTGTTTTTAAGGTAGATTAACCATGAACAAAACCAGGTGTTTTTAAAGTAGATTAACCATGAACAAAGCCAGGTGTTTTTAAGGTAGATTAACCATGAACAAAGCCAGGTGTTTTTAAAGTAGATTAACCATGAACAAACCCAGGTGTTTTAAGGTAGATTAACCATGAAAAAAGACAGGTGTTTTTAAGGTATATTAACCATGAACAAAGCCAGGTGTTTTAAGGTAGATTAACCATGAACAAAGCCAGGTGTTTTAAGGTAGATTAACCATGAACAAAGCCAGGTGTTTTTAAAGTAGATTAACCATGAACATAGAGCCAGGTGTTTTTAAAGTAGATTAACCATGAACATAGAGCCAGGTGTTTTTAAAGTAGATTAACCATGAACAAAGCCAGGTCTTTTTAAGGTAGATTAACCATGAACAAAACCAGGTGTTTTTAAGGTAGATTATCCATGAACATAGCACCAGCTGTTTTTAAGGTATATTAACCATGATCAAAGCCAGGTGTTTTTAAAGTAGATTAACCATGAACATAGCGCCAGTTGTTTTTAAAGTAGATTAACCATGAACAAAGACAGGTGTTTTTAAAGTAGATTAACCATGATCAAAGCCAGGTGTTTTCAAAGTAGATTAACCATGAACAAAGACAGGTGTTTAAAGTAGATAAACCATGAACATAGCCAGGTGTTTTTAAAGTAGATAAACCATGAACATAGCGGCAGGTGTTTAAAGTAGATAAACCATGAACATAGCCAGGTGTTTAAAGTAGATAAACTATGAACATAGCGGCAGGTGTTTTTAAAGTAGATTAACCATGAACATAGCGGCAGGTGTTTTTAAAGTAGATAAACCATGAACATAGCCAGGTGTTTTTAAAGTAGATAAACCATGAACATAGCGCCAGGTGTTTAAAGTAGATAAACCATGAACATAGCGCCAGGTGTTTAAAGTAGATTAACCATGAACATAGCGGCAGGTGTTTAAAGTAGATAAACCATGAACATAGCCAGGTGTTTTAAAGTAGATAAACCATGAACATAGCCAGGTGTTTTTAAAGTAGATAAACCTTGAACATAGCGGCAGGTGTTTAAAGTAGATAAACCATGAACATAGCAGCAGGTGTTTAAAGTAGATAAACCATGAACATAGCCAGGTGTTTTTAAAGTAGATAAACCATGAACATAGCCAGGTGTTTTTAAAGTAGATAAACCATGAACATAGCCAGGTGTTTTTAAAGTAGCTAAACCATGAACATAGCCAGGTGTTTTTAAAGTAGATAAACCATGAACATAGCCAGGTTTTTTTAAAGTAGATAAACCATGAACATAGCCAGGTGTTTTTAAAGTAGATAAACCATGAACATAGCGGCAGGTGTTTAAAGTAGATAAACCATGAACATAGCCAGGTGTTTAAAGTAGATAAACTATGAACATAGCGGCAGGTGTTTTTAAAGTAGATTAACCATGAACATAGCGGCAGGTGTTTTTAAAGTAGATAAACCATGAACATAGCCAGGTGTTTTTAAAGTAGATAAACCATGAACATAGCGCCAGGTGTTTAAAGTAGATAAACCATGAACATAGCGCCAGGTGTTTAAAGTAGATTAACCATGAACATAGCGGCAGGTGTTTAAAGTAGATAAACCATGAACATAGCCAGGTGTTTTAAAGTAGATAAACCATGAACATAGCCAGGTGTTTTTAAAGTAGATAAACCTTGAACATAGCGGCAGGTGTTTAAAGTAGATAAACCATGAACATAGCAGCAGGTGTTTAAAGTAGATAAACCATGAACATAGCCAGGTGTTTTTAAAGTAGATAAACCATGAACATAGCCAGGTGTTTTTAAAGTAGATAAACCATGAACATAGCCAGGTGTTTTTAAAGTAGCTAAACCATGAACATAGCCAGGTGTTTTTAAAGTAGATAAACCATGAACATAGCCAGGTGTTTTTAAGGTATGTTAACCATGAACAAAGCCAGGTGTTTTTAAAGTAGATTAACCATGATCAAAGCCAGGTGTTTTCAAAGTAGATTAACCATGATCAAAGCCAGGTGTTTTCAAAGTAGATTAACCATGAACATAGCGCCAGGTGTTTTTAAAGGTATATTAACCATGAACAAAACCAGGTATTTTTAAGGTAGATTAACCATGAACATAGCGCCAGGTGTTTTTAAGGTATATTAACCATGAACAAAGACAGGTATTTTTAAAGTAGATTAACCATGAACAAAGCCAGGTGTTTTTAAAGTAGATTAACCATGAACAAAGCCAGGTGTTTTTAAAGTAGATTAACCATGAACATAGAGCAAGGTGTTTTTAAAGTAGATTAACCATGAACATAGAGCCAGGTGTTTTTAAAGTAGATTAACCATGAACAAAGCCAGGTCTTTTTAAGGTAGATTAACCATGAACAAAACCAGGTGTTTTTAAGGTAGATTATCCATGAACATAGCACCAGCTGTTTTTAAGGTATATTAACCATGATCAAAGCCAGGTGTTTTTAAAGTAGATTAACCATGAACATAGCGCCAGGTGTTTTTAAAGTAGATTAACCATGAACAAAGACAGGTGTTTTTAAAGTAGATTAACCATGATCAAAGCCAGGTGTTTTCAAAGTAGATTAACCATGAACAAAGACAGGTGTTTTTAGGGTATATTAACCATGAACAAAGACAGGTATTTTTAAAGTAAATTAACCATGAACAAAGCCAGGTGTTTTTAAGGTAGATTAACCATGAACATAGCGCCAGGTGTTTTTAAGGTATATTAACTATGAACAAAGCCAGGTGTTTTTAAAGTAGATTAACCATGAACATAGAGCCAGGTGTTTTTAAAGTAGATTAACCATGAACATAGAGCCAGGTGTTTTTAAAGTAGATTAACCATGAACAAAGCCAGGTGTTTTTAAGGTAGATTAACCATGAACAAAACCAGGTGTTTTTAAAGTAGATTAACCATGAACAAAGCCAGGTGTTTTTAAGGTAGATTAACCATGAACAAAGCCAGGTGTTTTTAAAGTAGATTAACCATGAACAAACCCAGGTGTTTTAAGGTAGATTAACCATGAACAAAGACAGGTGTTTTTAAGGTATATTAACCATGAACAAAGCCAGGTGTTTTAAGGTAGATTAACCATGAACAAAGCCAGGTGTTTTAAGGTAGATTAACCATGAACAAAGCCAGGTGTTTTTAAAGTAGATTAACCATGAACATAGAGCCAGGTGTTTTTAAAGTAGATTAACCATGAACATAGAGCCAGGTGTTTTTAAAGTAGATTAACCATGAACAAAGCCAGGTCTTTTTAAGGTAGATTAACCATGAACAAAACCAGGTGTTTTTAAGGTAGATTATCCATGAACATAGCACCAGCTGTTTTTAAGGTATATTAACCATGATCAAAGCCAGGTGTTTTTAAAGTAGATTAACCATGAACATAGCGCCAGTTGTTTTTAAAGTAGATTAACCATGAACAAAGACAGGTGTTTTTAAAGTAGATTAACCATGATCAAAGCCAGGTGTTTTCAAAGTAGATTAACCATGAACAAAGACAGGTGTTTTTAAGGTATATTAACCATGAACAAAGACAGGTATTTTTAAAGTAAATTAACCATGAACAAAGCCAGGTGTTTTTAAGGTAGATTAACCATGAACATAGCGCCAGGTGTTTTTAAGGTATATTAACTATGAACAAAGCCAGGTGTTTTTAAAGTAGATTAACCATGAACATAGAGCCAGGTGTTTTTAAAGTAGATTAACCATGAACATAGAGCCAGGTGTTTTTAAAGTAGATTAACCATGAACAAAGCCAGGTGTTTTTAAGGTAGATTAACCATGAACAAAACCAGGTGTTTTTAAAGTAGATTAACCATGAACAAAGCCAGGTGTTTTTAAAGTAGATTAACCATGAACAAAGCCAGGTGTTTTTAAAGTAGATTAACCATGAACAAACCCAGGTGTTTTAAGGTAGATTAACCATGAACAAAGACAGGTGTTTTTAAGGTATATTAACCATGAACAAAGCCAGGTGTTTTAAGGTAGATTAACCATGAACAAAGTCAGGTGTTTTAAGGTAGATTAACCATGAACAAAGCCAGGTGTTTTTAAGGTAGATTAACCATGAACAAAGCCAGGTGTTTTAAAGTAGATTAACCATGAACAAAGCCAGGTGTTTTAAGGTAGATTAACCATGAACAAAGCCAGGTGTTTTAAGGTAGATTAACCATGAACAAAGCCAGGTGTTTTAAGGTAGATTAACCATGAACAAAGCCGGGTGTTTTAAGGTAGATTAACCATGAACAAAGCCAGGTGTTTTAAGGTAGATTAACCATGAACAAAGCCAGGGGTTTTTAAGGTAGATTAACCATGAACAAAGCCAGGTGATTTAAGGTAGATTAACCATGAACAAAGCCAGGTGTTTTAAGGTAGATTAACCATGAACAAAGCCAGGTGTTTAAGGTAGATTAACCATGGACAAAGCCAGGTGTTTTAAGGTAGATTAACCATGAACAAAGCCAGGTGTTTTAAGGTAGATTAACCATGAACAAAGCCAGGTGTTTTTAAGGTAGATTAACCATGAACAAAGCCAGGTGTTTTAAAGTAGATTAACCATGAACAAAGCCAGGTGTTTTAAGGTAGATTAACCATGAACAAAGCAAGGTGTTTTTAAGGTATATTAACTATGAACAAAGCCAGGTGTTTTTAAGGTAGATTAACCATGAACATAGCGCCAGGTGTTTTTAAAGTAGATTAACCATGAACATAGCGCCAGGTGTTTTTAAGGTATATTAACCATGAACAAAGCCAGGTGTTTTTAAAGTAGATTAACCATGAACATAGCGCCAGGTGTTTTTAAGGTATATTAACCATGAACATAGCGCCAGGTGTTTTTAAAGGTATATTAACCATGAACAAAACCAGGTATTTTTAAGGTAGATTAACCATGAACATAGCGCCAGGTGTTTTTAAGGTATATTAACCATGAACAAAGACAGGTGTTTTTAAGGTATATTAACCATGAACATAGCGCCAGGTGTTTTTAAGGTAGATTAACCATGAACATAGCGCCAGGTGTTTTTAAGGTATATTAACCATGAACAAAGACAGGTGTTTTTAAGGTATTTTAACCATGAACAAAGCCAGGTGTTTTAAAAGTATATTAACCATGAACAAAGACAGGTGTTTTTAAAGTATATTAACCATGAACAAAGACAGGTGTTTTTAAGGTATATTAACCATGAACAAAGCCAGGTGTTTTAAGGTATATTAACCATGAACAAAGACAGGTGTTTTTAAGGTATTTTAACCATGAACGAAGACAGGTATTTTTAAAGTATATTAACCATGAACAAAGCCAGGTGTTTTTAAGGTATATTAACCATGAACAAAGACAGGTGTTTTTAAGGTATATTAACCATGAACAAAGACAGGTATTTTTAAAGTATATTAACCATGAACAAAGACAGGTGTTTTAAGGTATATTAACCATGAACAAAGACAGGTGTTTTTAAGGTATTTTAACCATGAACGAAGACAGGTATTTTTAAAGTATATTAACCATGAACAAAGCCAGGTGTTTTTAAGGTATATTAACCATGAACAAAGACAGGTGTTTTTAAGGTATATTAACCATGAACAAAGCCAGGTGTTTTTAAGGTATATTAACCATGAACAAAGACAGGTGTTTTTAAGGTATTTTAACCATGAACGAAGACAGGTATTTTTAAGGTAGATTAATCATGAACATAACCAGTTGTTTTTACTAACCGCATGATCATGATCAGGGAAAAAACTCCTAGCGTAATGACTACTGAGTATGTATGTGGTATAACAGTTGTTGAGTAACCAGTATGGGCTGGTAGAGGGTATGGTTGTGTACCTGGGTGGGCCGTAGGTTGGGGTGCTGCTGTGTGTGTGTGTGTGTGTGTGTGTGTGTGTGTGTGTGTGTGTGTGTGTGTGTGTGTGTGTGTGCGTGCGTGCGTGCGTGCGTGCGTGCGTGCGTGCGTGCGTGCGTGCGTGCGTGCGTGCGCCTGTGTGTGTGTTTGTGTTCATGTGTGTGTGTGTGGACCTGGGAGGGAGATAGGTTGGGCCTGTTGATCGGAGAGTTCTGGAATGTCTGGGCTCCGCCCCAACCAGGACTGTAGAATCCTGGGTAATCAGTGACATCACTGTCCTGTCTGTGCTTCCAGCCTGAAAAGAGAGAGGCAGAGAAATATAAAACGAGTGGGTGAGAAATTCAGAGAAAGACAGAGAGAGAGAGAGGGAGAGAGAGGAAGAAACAGACAGCGAGAGTATGAATTGATATTCCACATATATTAGAGAGCTGAGAGAAGCTGAAGACTCAGAGCCTCCAACTGACCTCTATAACAAATAATATTGTATTGGTCACATACACGTGTTATTGAGTAGCGAAATGCTTGTGTTTCTGGCTCCAACAGGGCAATAATATCTAATAAGTAATATCTAACAATTTCACAACAATACACACAATACATATAAATCTAAGTAAAGGAATGGAATTGAGAATATATAAATACATGGACAAGCAATGTTAGAGCGATGTTATAGACTAAGATACAGTAGAATAGAATACACTATATACATAAGAGATACATAAGAGTATTGCAAAATATGTAAACATTATTCAATTGACCAGTGTTCCATTTATGAAATTTCACGTCAATCAAGTCAATTTATTTTACCTTTATTTAACTGGCAAGTCAGTTTAGAACAAATTCTTATTTTCAATGACGGCCTAGGAACAGTGGGTTAACTGCCTTGTTCAGGGGCAGAATGCCAGATTTCTACCTTGTCAGCTCGAGGATTCGATCTTGCAACCTTTCGGTTTCTAGTCCAACGCTCTAACCACTAGGCTACCTGCCGCCCGTCTAATGTGCTATTGATGGCTATTTAACAGTCTGATGGCCTTTAGGTAGAAGCTGTTTTTCAGTCTCTCGGTCCCAGCTTTGATGCACCTGTACTGACCTTGCCTTCTGGATGATAGGCTGCTGTGCCTTCTTCACCCCACTGTCTGTGTGGGTGGACCATTTCAGCTTGTCAGTGATGTGTACGCAGAGGAACTTGAAGCTTTCCACCTTCTCCACTGAGATCCCGTCGATGTGGATAGGGGGGTGCTCCCTCTGCTGTTTTCTGAAGTCTTCAATCACCGTCTTTGTTTTGTTGACATTGAGTGAGAGGTTATTTTCCTGGCACCACACTCCCAGAGCCCTCACCTCTTCCCTGTAGGCTGTATCGTCATTGTTGGTAATACAGCCTACTACTGTTGTGCAGTTTTGGGTGAACAGTGAGTACAGGAGGGGGCTGAGTACACACCCTTGTGGGGCCCCAGTGTTGAGGATCAGCAAAGTGGATTTGTTGTTTCCTACCTTCACCACCTGGGGGCGGCCCATCAGGAAGTCCAGGACCCAGTTGCACAGGGTGGGGTTCAGACCCAGGCATTTGAGCTTAATGATGAGCTTGGAGGGTACTATGGTGTTGAATGCTGAGCTATAATTAATGAACAGCATTCTTACATAGGTATTCTTCTTGTCCTAGTGGGATAGGGCAGAGTGCAGTGCGATGGCGATTGCATCGTCTACAGTCAGCAGATTGATGTGGGTCTAGGATGTCAAGTAAGGTAGAGGTGATATGATCCTTGACTAGTCCTTCAAAGCACTTCATGATGACAGAAATGAGTGCTACGGGGTGATAGTCATTTAGTTCAGTTACTTTTACATTCTTGTTTTAGTACTATATCATGGCCTCTAAACCTTCAAGCTGCATACTGGACCCTATTCCAACTAAACTACTGAAAGAGCTGCTCCTGTGCTTGGCCCTCCTATGTTGAACATAATAAACGGCTCTCTATCCACCGGATGTGTACCAAACTCACTAAAAGTGGCAGTAATAAAGCCTCTCTTGAAAAAGCCAAACCTTAACCCAGAAAATATAAAAAACTATCGGCCTATATCAAATCTTCCATTCCTCTCAAATTTTTTAGAAAAGGCTGTTGCGCAGCAACTCACTGCCTTCCTGAAGACAAAAAATGTATACGAAATGATTCAGTCTGGTTTTAGACCCCATCATAGCACTGAGACTGTACTTTCGAAGGTGGTAAGTTACCTTTTAATGGCGTCAGACCGAGGCTCTGCATCTGTCCTCGTGCTCCGAGACCTTAGTGCTGCTTTGATACCATCGATCACCACATTCTTTTGGAGAGAATGGAAACCCAAATTGGTCTACACGGGCAAGTTCTGGCCTGGTTAAGATCTTATCTGTCAGAAAGATATCAGTTTGTCTCTGTGAATGGTTTGTCCTCTGACAAATCAACTGTAAATGTCGGTGTTCCTCAAGGTTCCATTTTAGGACCACTATTGTTTTCACTATATATTTTACCTCTTGGGGATGTCATTCGAAAACATAATGTTAACTTTCACTGCTATGCGGATGACATACAGCTGTACATTTCAATGAAACATGGTGAAGCCCCAAAATTGCCCTCGCTAGAAGCATGTGTTTCAGACATAAGGAAGTGGATGGCTGCAAACTTTCTACGTTTAAACTCGGACAAAACAGAGATGCTTGTTCTAGGTCCCAAGGAACAAAGAGATCTTCTGTTGAATCTGACAATTAATCTTAATGGTTGTACATCGTCTCAAATAAAACTGTGAAGGACCTCGCCGTTACTCTGGATCCTGATCTCTCTTTTGAAGAACATATCAAGACCGTTTCAATGACAGCTTTTTTCCATCTACGTAACATTGCAAAAATCAGAAACTTTCTGTCGAAAAATGATGCAGAAAAATTATTTCATGCTTTTGTGACATCTAGGTTAGACTACTGCAATGCTCTACTTTCCGGCTACCCGGATAAAGCACTAAATAACCTTCAGTTAGTGCTAAATACGGCTGCTAGAATCCTGACTAGAACCAAAATATTGGATCATATTACTCCAGTGCTAGCCTCCCTACACTGGCTTCAGGTCAAGTCAAGGGCTGATTTCAAGGTTTTACTGCTAACCTACAAAGCATTACATGGGCTTGCTCCTACCGATCTCTCTGATTTGGTCCTGCCGTACATACCTACACATACGCTTCGGTCACAAGACGCAGGCCTCCTAATTGTCCCTAAAATTTCTAAGCAACAGCTGGAGGCAGGGCTTTCTCCTATAGAGCTCCATTTTTATGGAATGGTCTGCCTTACCCATGTGAGAGACGCAAACTCGGTCTCAACCTTTAAGTCTTTACTGAAGACTCATCTCTTCAGTGGGTCAAATGATTGAGTGTAGATTGAGTGTAGTCTGGCCCAGGAGTGTGAAGGTGAACGGAAAGGCTCTGGAGCAACGAACCGCCCTTGCTGTCTCTGCCTGGCCGGCTACCCTCTTTCCACTGGGATTCTCTGCCACTAACCCTATTACAGGGGCTGAGTCACTGGCTTACTAGGGCTCTTTCATACCGTCCCTAGGAGGGGTGCGTCACTTGAGTGGGTTGAGTCACTGATGTGATCTTCCTGTCTGGGTTGGGACCCCCCCTTGGGTTGTGCCGTGGCGGAGATCTTTGTGGGCTATACTAAGCCTTGTCTCAGGATGGTAAGTTGGTGGTTGAAGATTTCCCTCTAGTGGTGTGGGGGCTGTGGCAAAGTGGGTGGGGTTATATCCTTCCTGTTTGGCCCTGTCCGGGGGTGTCATCGGATGGGGCCACAGTGTCTCCTGACCCCTCCTGTCTCAGCTTTCAGTATTTATGCTGCAGTAGTTTATGTGTTGGGGGCTAGGGTCCGTTTGTTATATCTGGAGTACTTCTCCTGGCGTCCTGTGTGAATTTAAGTATGCGCTCTCTAATTCTCTCGTTCTTTCTCTTTCTCGGAGGTCCTGAGCCCAAGGACCATGCCTCAGGACTACCGGGCATGATGACTCCTTGCTGTCCCCAGTCCACCTGGCCGTGCTGCTGCTCCAGTTTCAACTGTTCTGCCTGTGATTATTATTACTTGACCATGCTGGTCATTTATGAACATTTGAACATCTTGGCCATGTTCTGTTATAATCTCCACCCAGCACAGCTAGAAGAGGACTGGCCACCCCATAGCCTGTTTCCTCTCTAGGTTTCTTCCTAGGTTTTGGCCTTTTTTTGGAGTTTTTCCAAGCCACCGTGCTTCTACATCTGCATTGCTTGCCGTTTGGGGTTTTAGGCTGAGTTTCTGTACAGCACTTTGAGATATCAGCTGATGTACGAAGGGCTATATAAATACATTTGATTTGAGTACAGGAACAATGGTGGCCATCCTGAAGCACGTGGGTACAGCAGACTGGGATAAGGAGAGATTGAATATGTCCACAAACACACCAGCCAGCTGCTCTGCGCATGCTCTGAGGACGCAGCTAGGGATTCCATCTGGGCTGGCAGCTTTGCAAGTGTTCACACTCTTAAATGTCTTACTCATACCGGCTACGGAGAAGGAGAGCCCACAGTCCTTGGTAGCAGGCCACATCGGTGGCACTGTGTTATCCTCAAAGTGGGCGAAGAATGTGTTTAGCTTTTCCAGAAGCAAGATGTCGGTGTCCTTGACGTGGCTAGTTTTCCGTTTGTAGTCCGTGATTGTCTGTAGACCCTGCCACTAACGTCTCATGTTTGAGACATTGAATTGCGACTCCACTTTGTCTCTGTGTTTTAAAGGCTGTGACTATAACCAAAGATAATTATCATGGGAGGTAATACAGTCGGCATTTGATTGTGAGCTATTCAAAGTCGGGTGAACAAAAGGACTGTCATGTGTGCTCCCTCTCCGGCTTCTAGGTCACCAGGCTGTTCGTTATGGTGCATATCTGTCACCATCATTACGCACACCTGTGTGTCATCAGACTCACCTGGAC
This sequence comes from Oncorhynchus gorbuscha, assembly GCF_021184085.1. NCBI lineage: Eukaryota > Metazoa > Chordata > Actinopteri > Salmoniformes > Salmonidae > Oncorhynchus > Oncorhynchus gorbuscha. The sequence goes on along the minus strand of NC_060187.1, from coordinate 19,421,569 downwards.
TCCATCACTTCCCTGATTACCTTCCCTATATATGTCCCTCCCTTTGGTTCCTTCCCCAGGCGTTATTGTTTCTCTTCCAGTGTCATGTCTGTGCATTGTTTGTGTTTCTTGTTTTGTATTTAGTTGCCTTTATTTCTTAAAACACTCACTCCCTGAACTTGCTTCCCGACTCTCAGCGTACTCGGTACAAAGACTTGAGTTCCTGTATATTATCACAATCACATAAGTAGTTAATCATGAAACATACACCCCCACACTCCTTCTTCCCAGAGAGATATTTATTCCTGTCTGCGCAATGAACTGAGAACCCAACTGGCTGTAAGGACTCAGACAGTATATCCTGAGAGAGCCATGTTTCCGTGAAACAGAGTACGTTACAATCACTGATGTCTCTCTGGAAGGAAATCCTTGCCCTCAGCTCGTCAACTTTATTATCCAGACTGAACATTAGTGAGTAATATACTCAGAAGCGGTGGGTGGTGTGCGCACCTCCTGAGACAGACTAGAAGTCCACTCTGAGTACCTCTTCTCTGCCGGCAATGTTTTGGGTCAGCCTCTGGAATCAGTTCAATTGCCCTGGGGGGTATGAACAAAGTATCCGATTTGGGAAAGTCGTACCTGGTCGTATACCTGGTCGTAATACTGGTAATGCTGGTGAGTTACCACCGCTCTGATATACAAAAGTTCTTCCCGGCTATATGTAATAACAAAAACGTTCTGTCCTAATAATGTATAAAAGAACACATAAAAAAACAAAATACTGCAAAATTTCTTAGGTTCTAGAAGCTCGGCTGCCCTCTCTATCGGCGCCATTTGTCAAGATTTCAAAACGAACTAAACCACAGACATCACAACTGTCCAACACCCAGTTTTACCAGAACAACAATACGGTGTGTGGTGAACCCAGTAACAGTGTTATGTAATTATTATCAAACCTCAACCATCCTCAGAAGACGTAATATCTGTTCCCTTTAGAAAACACCACACAAATCAATCTCCTCAGCCACACCACCTCCACCACTAACAACAACAATAACTGACCGCACTGTAGGAAAAATAACTTGAGGAGAATGGGGAGAGAGTGGGTGTGACAGAGGAGAGAGGTGAGATAGAGAGAGAAGAATATGAGCAGCACAAGGGCTACATTGCAAGAACAGGAGTGAAGTTAAGCATGTACATCAGAGCAACTTGATCAGTTGAACCCAGTCCCAGACAGATGGAATAGGAACATCTGGAAATGTTTGGGAATCTAGCATAAAGACTGTGTGTGTCGGTATCTACCATAGAGAGTAAACACACATTCCCAAATCCAGTTCAGGTGTTTTGGAAACCCTGCACTCCAGGGAAGAACTGCTCCGATTACAGAATGACGGTAATTCCAGACACCCTTCCGAACACCCCACTGAGGGCCTCACAGTAACTCACAGTGATTCATATCGCCATGGCAGCCAGATTCATATCACAATGACAGCAAGCTTTGAAGTGATGCAGAGGAAGGGAGATGCCATTGAGTAGCAACACACATGTCCCACCCATACAGTACAGCACAATACATACAGTACAGTACATATGGCACATACAGTACAGTACAAATAACACATACAGTACAGTACATACAATATATACAGTACATACAGTACATACATTACAGTACATACAGTACAAACATAACATACAGTACATACATTACAGTACATACAGTACAGAACATACAGCACATACAGTACAGTGCTCTGTCTACTCTACCTGCTCTGTCTACACTACCTGCTCTGTCTACTCTACCTGCTCTGTCTACACTACCTACTCTGTCTACACTACCTGCTCTGTCTACTCTACCTGCTCTGTCTACACTACCTACTCTGTCTACACTACCTGCTCGTTATACACTACCTGCTCTGTCTACTCTACCTGCTCTGTCTACACTACCTGCTCTATCTACTCTACCTGCTCTATCTACACTACCTACTCTGTCTACCCTACCTGCTCGTTCTACACTACCTGCTCTGTCTACTCTACCTGCTCTGTCTACTCTACCTGCTCTGTCTACACTACCTACTCTACCTGCTCTGTCTACTCTACCTGCTCTGTCTACTCTACCTGCTCTGCCTACTCTACCTGCTCTGTCTACACTACCTACTCTACCTGCTCTGTCTACTCTACCTGCTCTGTCTACTCTACCTGCTCTGTCTACACTATCTGCTCTGTCTACTCTACCTGCTCTGTCTACACTACCTACTCTACCTGCTCTGCCTACTCTACCTGCTCTGTCTACCCTACCTGCTCGTTCTACTCTACCTGCTCTGTCTACACTACCTACTCTACATTTAACATTACATTTACATTTACATTACTCTACCTGCTCTGCCTACTCTACCTGCTCTGTCTACTCTACCTGCTCTGTCTACACTACCTGCTCTGTCTACTCTACCTGCTCTGTCTACTCTACCTGCTCTGTCTACTCTACCTGCTCTGTCTACACTACCTGCTCTGTCTACACTATCTGCTCTGTCTACTCTACCTGCTCTGTCTACAATACCTACTCTACCTGTTCTGCCTACTCTACCTGCTCTGTCTACTCTACCTGCTCTGTCTACACTACCTGCTCTGTCTACACTACCTACTCTACCTGCTCTGTCTACTCTACCTGCTCTGTCTACACTACCTGCTCTGTCTACACTACCTACTCTACCTGCTCTGTCTATACTACCTGCTCTGTCTACTCTACCTGCTCTGTCTACTCTACCTGGTCTGTCTACACTACCTGCTCTGTCTACTCTACCTGCTCTGCCTACTCTACCTGCTCTGTCTACTCTACCTGCTCTGTCTACACTATCTGCTCTGTCTACTCTACCTGCTCTGTCTACACTACCTACTCTACCTGCTCTGCCTACTCTACCTGCTCTGTCTACTCTACCTGCTCTGTCTACTCTACCTGCTCTGTCTACACTACCTGCTCTGTCTACTCTACCTGCTCTGTCTACACTACCTGCTCTGACTACACTACCTGCTCTGTCTACACTACCTACTCTACCTGCTCTACCTGCTCTGTCTACTCTACCTGCTCTGTCTACACTACCTGCTCTGTCTACTCTACCTGCTCTGTCTACACTACCTGCTCTGCCTACTCTACCTGCTCTGTCTACTCTACCTGCTCTGTCTACTCTACCTGCTCTGTCTACACTACCTGCTCTGTCTACACTACCTGCTCTGTCTACTCTACCTGCTCTGTCTACACTACCTACTCTACCTGCTCTGTCTACTCTACCTGCTCTGTCTACACTACCTACTCTACCTGCTCTGTCTACACTACCTGCTCTGTCTACACTACCTGCTCTGTCTACTCTACCTGCTCTGTCTACACTACCTGCTCTGTCTACTCTACCTGCTCTGTCTACACTATCTGCTCTGTCTACTCTACCTGCTCTGTCTACACTACCTGCTCTGTATACTCTACCTGCTCTGTCTACACTATCTGCTCTGTCTACTCTACCTGCTCTGTCTACACTACCTGCTCTGTCTACACTACCTGCTCTGTCTACTCTACCTGCTCTGTCTACTCTACCTGCTCGTTCTACTCTACCTGCTCTGTCTACTCTACCTGCTCTGTCTACACTATCTGCTCTGTCTACCCTACCTGCTCTGTCTACTCCACCTGCTCTGCCTACTCTACCTGCTCGTTCTACTCTACCTGCTCTGTCTACTCTACCTGCTCTGTCTACACTATCTGCTCTGTCTACTCTACCTGCTCTGTCTACACCACCTACTCTACCTGCTCTGCCTACTCTACCTGCTCTGTCTACCCTACCTGCTCGTTCTACTCTACCTGCTCTGTCTACTCTACCTGCTCTGTCTACACTATCTGCTCTGTCTACTCTACCTGCTCTGTCTACACTACCTACTCTACCTGCTCTGCCTACTCTACCTGCTCTGTCTACTCTACCTGCTCTGTCTACACTACCTGCTCTGTCTACACTACCTGCTCTGTCTACTCCACCTGCTCTGTCTACTCTACCTGCTCTGTCTACTCTACCTGCTCTGTCTACTCTACCTGCTCTGTCTACACTACCTGCTCTGTCTACTCTACCTGCTCTGTCTACACTATCTGCTGTCTACTCTACCTGCTCTGTCTACACTACCTACTCTACCTGCTCTGTCTACTCTACCTGCTCTGTCTACTCTACCTGCTCTGTCTACTCTACCTGCTCTGTCTACTGTACCTGCTCTGTCTACACTACCTGCTCTGTCTACACTACCTACTCTACCTGCTCTGTCTATACTACCTGCTCTGTCTACTCTACCTGCTCTGTCTACTCTACCTGCTCTGTCTACACTACCTGCTCTGTCTACTCTACCTGCTCTGCCTACTCTACCTGCTCTGTCTACTCTACCTGCTCTGTCTACACTATCTGCTCTGTCTACTCTACCTGCTCTGTCTACGCTACCTACTCTACCTGCTCTGCCTACTCTACCTGCTCTGTCTACTCTACCTGCTCTGTCTACACTACCTGCTCTGTCTACACTACCTACTCTACCTGCTCTGTCTATACTACCTGCTCTGTCTACTCTACCTGCTCTGTCTACTCTACCTGCTCTGTCTACACTACCTGCTCTGTCTACACTACCTGCTCTGTCTACTCTACCTGCTCTGTCTACACTACCTGATCTGTCTACTCTACCTGCTCTGTCTACTCTACCTGCTCTGTCTACACTACCTACTCTACCTGCTCTGTCTATACTACCTGCTCTGTCTACTCTACCTGCTCTGCCTACTCTACCTGCTCTGTCTACTCTACCTGCTCTGTCTACACTACCTGCTCTGTCTACTCTACCTGCTCTGTCTACACTACCTGCTCTGTCTACTCTACCTGCTCTGTCTACACTATCTGCTCTGTCTACTCTACCTGCTCTGTCTACTCTACCTGCTCTGTCTACACTACCTACTCTACCTGCTCTGTCTACTCTACCTGCTCTGTCTACACTACCTACTCTACCTGCTCTGTCTACACTACCTGCTCTGTCTACACTACCTGCTCTGTCTACTCTACCTGGTCTGTCCATTCTACCTGCTCTGTCTACACTACCTGCTCTGTCTACTCTACCTGCTCTGTCTACACTATCTGCTCTGTCTACTCTACCTGCTCTGTCTACACTACCTACTCTACCTGCTCTGCCTACTCTACCTGCTCTGTCTACTCTACCTGCTCTGTCTACTCTACCTGCTCTGTCTACACTACCTGCTCTGTCTACACTACCTGCTCTGTCTACACTACCTACTCTACCTGCTCTGTCTACTCTACCTGCTCTGTCTACTCTACCTGCTCTGTCTACACTACCTACTCTACCTGCTCTGTCTATACTACCTGCTCTGTCTACTCTACCTACTCTGTCTACTCTACCTGCTCTGTCTACACTACCTGCTCTGTCTACACTACCTGCTCTGTCTACTCTACCTGCTCTGTCTACACTACCTGCTCTGTCTACTCTACCTGCTCTGTCTACTCTACCTGCTCTGTCTACACTACCTGCTCTGTCTACACTACCTGCTCTGTCTACACTACCTACTCTACCTGCTCTGTCTACTCTACCTGCTCTGTCTACTCTACCTGCTCTGTCTACACTACCTACTCTACCTGCTCTGTCTATACTACCTGCTCTGTCTACTCTACCTACTCTGTCTACTCTACCTGCTCTGTCTACACTACCTGCTCTGTCTACACTACCTGCTCTGTCTACTCTACCTGCTCTGTCTACACTACCTGCTCTGTCTACTCTACCTGCTCTGTCTACTCTACCTGCTCTGTCTACACTACCTACTCTACCTGCTCTGTCTACTCTACCTGCTCTGTCTACACTACCTACTCTACCTGCTCTGTCTACACTACCTGCTCTGTCTACACTACCTGCTCTGTCTACTCTACCTGCTCTGTCTACACTACCTGCTCTGTCTACTCTACCTGCTCTGTCTACACTACCTACTCTACCTGCTCTGCCTACTCTACCTGCTCTGTCTACTCTACCTGCTCTGTCTACTCTACCTGCTCTGTCTACACTACCTGCTCTGTCTACACTACCTACTCTACCTGCTCTGTCTACTCTACCTGCTCTGTCTACACTACCTACTCTGTCTACACCACCTGCTCTGTCTACACTACCTGCTCTGTCTACTCTACCTGCTCTGTCTACTCTACCTGCTCTGTCTACACTACCTGCTCTGTCTACTCTACCTACTCTACCTGCTCTGCCTACTCTACCTGCTCTGTCTACTCTACCTGCTCTGTCTACACTACCTACTCTACCTGCTCTGTCTACTCTACCTGCTCTGTCTACACTACCTGCTCTGTCTACTCTACCTACTCTACCTGCTCTGCCTACTCTACCTTCTCTGTCTACTCTACCTGCTCTGTCTACTCTACCTGCTCTGTCTACACTACCTGCTCTGTCTATACTACCTGCTCTGTCTACTCTACCTGCTCTGTCTACTCTACCTGCTCTGTCTACTCTACCTGCTCTGTCTACTCTACCTGCTCTGTCTACACTACCTGCTCTGTCTACTCTACCTGCTCTGTCTACACTACCTACTCTACCTGCTCTGTCTACTCTACCTGCTCTGTCTGTCCTTCTGTAGCTCAGTTGGTAGAGCATGGCGCTTGTAACGCCAGGGTAGTGGGTTCGATCCCCGGGACCACCCATACGTAGAATGTATGCACACATGACTGTAAGTCGCTTTGGATAAAAGCGTCTGCTAAATGGCATATATTATTATTATTATTACTCTACCTGCTCTGTCTACACTACCTGCAGTCACCTGAACTGAAATCAACACGCTTGGCTCTAAATTACATAACTATAATCTAAGTGTTCATATTCGGAAGTTGCTTTCATTTCAGCGCAACTAATGTGTAAACATTTCAACTGTATTAAAATATGACCTTTTTTAACACCACCAAAAATGTGCACCCATTTCTTTTCTAGTGATGTAAGTGTTGAGACGGTGCTTTAAATCCCAGACGAAGCTTTAGTGTTCTTATAGATTCAACAGAAAGACAATATATTCCTTTGAGCCTATTTCAGCCATTACTGTTTGGAAAGGTCATTACAACATTTCTGCATTAGTAATGTTAACGGGGAAAAACAACAGGCACAAGCAATAAAAGTATACAAGAGTCATAGGAGTCAAATTAAAGCAATCAACCCTGCAAGATTTAAGTGACAATAGGATTTTGCACCCCTCAAACACAGGAATTAGATGTCTGAAAAATCCATCCTCAGGTGGGTGGGGCATGTTCATTACTACTCAATGGTGTCTCACTTCCTCTGCATCACTTCAAAGCTTGCTGTCATCGCGACAAGAATCTGGCTGCCATGGCGATATGAATCACGGTGAATTACTGTGAGGCCCTCAGTGGGGTGTTCGGAAGGGTGTCTGGAATTACCGTCATTCTGTAATCGGAGCAGGTCTTCCCTGGAGTGCAGGGTTTCCAAAACACCTGAACTGGATTTGGGAATGTGTGATTACTCTCTATGGTAGATACCGACACACACAGACTTTATGCTCGATTCCCAAATTATTCAAGATGTTTCTATTCCATCTGTCTGGGACTGGGTCCAACTGATCAAGTTGCTCTGATGTACATGCTTAACTTCACTCCTGTTCTTGTAATGTAGCCCTTGTGCTGCTCATATTCACCTCTTTATATTATTTCTCTAATCTTGATATTGAATATTGCATCGTTGGGAAAGAGCTTTTAAGAAAGCATTTCACTGTACTGTTTTACGCCTTCTGTATCATGTGCACATGACAAATAAACTTGAAATAAACACACCGGACAGAACTAGCAGGGGGTAGCTAGGAAGGTAGAGGAACAAACCCCTCACTGATCATACTGTGGTCCTGTGTAGCTCAGTTGGTAGAGCATGGCGCTTGTAACGCCAGGGTAGTGGGTTCGATCCCCGGGACCACCCATACGTAGAATGTATGCACACATGACTGTAAGTCGCTTTGGATAAAAGCGTCTGCTAAATGGCATATATTATATTATTATACTGTATGACTGGAAGTCAACGTTCATTTTTTTACCTTTACAGTATCACTTAGTTGTCACAATATCCCCTTGTCCTGAAACATACAGTACATACAGTAGAGTATGTATACAGTACAGTACAGTACAGTACAGTACAGTACAGTACAGTACAGTACAGTACAGTACAGTACAGTACAGTACAGCACAGTATACAGTACAGTACATACAGTACATACAGTACAGTACAGTACAGTACAGTACAGTACAGTACAGTACAGTACAGTACAGTACATACAGTACATACAGTACATACAGTACATACAGTACATACAGTACATACAGTACATACAGTACATACAGTAATATGCAGTAATATGCAGTAATATGCAGTAATATGCAGTACATACAGTAATATGCAGTACATACAGTAATATGCAGTACAGTGCATACAGTACAGTACATACAATACATACAATACAGTATTATATACTTCAGTACATTCAGTACATTCAGTACATTCAGTACATTCAGTATAGCACTTTTTTATTTTTTTATTTTACCTTTATTTTACTAGGCAAATCAGTTAAGAACAAATTCTTATTTTCAATGACGGCCTAGGAACAGTGGGTTAACTGCCTGTTCAGGGGCAGAATGACAGATTTGTACCTTGTCAGCTCGGGGATTCGAACTTGCAACCTTTCGGTTACTAGTCCAACGCTCTAACCACTATGCTACCCTGCCGCCACATCACAGTACATACAGTAAAGTACAGTAATTACAGTACATATATTACAGTACATACAGTACAGTACATACAGTAAAGTACAGTACATACAGTACATATGGTACAGTACAGTACATACAGTACAGTACATAGAGCACAGTACAGTGCAGTACATACAGTACAGTACATACAGTACATGCAGTACCAATATTACAGTACATACAGTACATACAGTACAAGTACATACAGTATTGTGCATACAGTACATGCAGTACAGTACATACAGTACATGCAGTACATTACAGTACACAGTACAGTACCTACATTAAAGTACATACAGTACAGTACTTACATTACAGTACATACAGTAATATACAGTATATACAGTATAGAATATACAGTACTTACATTACAGTACATAGTCATATATTACAGTACATACAGAACAGTCTAGTGCATACAGTACAGTACATAGAGTACAGTACAATACATAGAGTACAGTACATATAATACTGTATATACAGCACAGCACATAGTACAGCACATACAGTACATACAGTACAGTATAGTACATACAGTACAGTACATAGAGTACATATAGTTCAGTACATACAGTACATACAGTACAGTACAATACACACAGTACATACAGTACAGTTCAGTTCCACCTGCAACAACTACAGCTAAGTTTGATTGGGTTCTGCTATAGTACATGTACTCCTGGCTGTGAAGACATTTCTTCCAGTCGCTTAAAAAATATGTTAAAGATGTTAGTTTGTCATTTAACTGCTTATATAGAAGTATCTATTACCGGCTTAAGCAAACTTTTACACCCACTCAGCAAACACAGTGGACAAGCCCTGGACCATGCCAGACTTTCCTTGGTTAGAAGGGTAGTTTCACAGCCAGGCAGTGTTACATTAAGGTGTATAAAGTGTCTGTGTTGAACTCTGCTATGAGAACATGTCCAAACCTAGCTCTTTACCTGCACCACTCTAAACATCTGAAAACTGGAACAACTTTATTTTCTTTAGCCTGACATCTGGAATCATGTCACTGAGTCAGTCAGTCAGTCAGTAAGTCCCTGAGTCAGTCAGTCAGTCAGTCAGTCACTGAGTCAGTCAGTCAGTCAGTCAGTCAATGAGTCAGTCAGTCAGTCACTGAGTCAGTCAGTCAGTCACTGAGTCAGTCAGTCAGTCAGTCAGTCAGTCAGTCACTGAGTCAGTCAGTCAGTCACTGAGTCAGTCAGTCAGTCAGTCACTGAGTCAGTCAGTCAGTCAGTCACTGAGTCAGTCAGTCAGTCAGTCACTGAGTCAGTCAGTCAGTCACTGAGTCAGTCAGTCAGTCAGTCAGTCAGTCAGTCAGTCAGTCACTGAGTCAGTCAGTCAGTCAGTCAATGAGTCAGTCAGTCAGTCACTGAGTCAGTCAGTCAGTCACTGAGTCAGTCAGTCAGTCAGTCACTGAGTCAGTCAGTCAGTCAGTCAGTCAGTCAGTCAGTCAGTCAGTCACTGAGTCAGTCAGTCGCTGAGTCAGTCAGTCACTGAGTCAGTCAGTCAGTCACTGAGTCAGTCAGTCAGTCACTGAGTCAGTCAGTCAGTCACTGAGTCAGTCAGTCAGTCACTGAGTCAGTCAGTAAGTCACTGAGTCAGTCAGTCACTGAGTCAGGCAGTCACTGAGTCAGTCAGTCAGACAGACAGCCAGACAGACAGCCAGCCAGACAGACAGAGAGACAGACAGACAGATGTTTTATGGTATGTCTCTGAGGGATTCCACAATGGAAATCTTTAACAGTACAGCTGTAATGTATAAGCCCACTGTTGATCTGTTTCCTTTACATGTCCTTCCATAACCCCGCCTCTGTGAGATGAGGCGTCCTAAATGTGATAATTCTACTGTTACTGAGGACAATAGACTGGAACATGGAAGGGAATAAACCTTTGTGATTCTACTGTACCTTTCCTTGTGATTCTACTGTATCTCAAATACATTTATTAAATTAACAGACACACAGGTATTTAATTTCAACAGGTTTCTATCTATCAGGTTTCTATTCTATCAATGGTACCCTGCTCTGCTAATATGGTCTTACCTGATTGGCTGGCGTTGGCATGTGTTGTCGTATGGTTGTTACCATTGGTGTAGAGGGAGGTGGAGAGAACAAGGGGGAGGGGGGTGTGTCGGGTGGGAACAGGTATGAAGGTGGGGTCCAGATCTAGGATCAGCTGGTTAAGCTGCTCGATGGACTCATCAATGTCTGTGGCTAACGAGGCAAGCTCCTCCTGCCCGCAAGGTTCCCCTGAGGGCAACGGTGTATGGGTGGTGTGTGAGGCGTGTGTGTGACTGTCTGTCTGTACAGGCGACCCCACCCCTCCCTCCACTCCTCTCTTCACTGACTCTCTGCTGCTGCTCCCCCCATTGGGCATGTCTGGAAGTGACAAGGTGTTTGGACCAATCAGAGAAAGTGTATCCACAGGGCTGTCCTGCCCCCTGACGACTATCTGCTGCTGCTGCACCCATGATTGGGTGGAGGGGGTGAAGTATCCACTTCCACTCTGGACCAATCCCTGGGCTTCAGGTATGCTCTCAGAGGAGAACGAGCCAATGCTAGCCTCGGGGCTAACCTCGTCATCATAAAGGATGTCTGACTCCCTCTCGCTAAGAGAGGCCTTCACAGGCTGCCCTAACCCAGCTTCATCCCCCTCCATCTCCCTCGCTGCGTTACAGGAGGCTGGGAGGTCAGTTATGTCCTCCAGATGAGGTTCCAGGCCGACCCCAGATAGAAGCCGCCTGAGCTGGGTAAGTTCGTCCTGACTGGGCCCTCTCTTGGGGCTCACTGCAGTAATACCTCCGGTCCTCTGGGAGGCGATAGAGAGGCCTGAGTCTTTGCTGGCTGACAGTTTAAGGTCACTGGGGATAGGGCAGCTGGTTGCCAGGTGAAATGGAGCTCCTTCGTCACTACTTCCCTTCCTTACTCTGGCGGATAGGTTGCCATCAACAGGGCCCGGGCTACGAGGAAGAGCTGAGTAAGAGGAGGAGAGGAAGAGTAAGACAGACAGCCATAACAAATAGTGAATATTTACACACATACTCACATCTACTGAGTCACACATATTACACGCTTTACAACCTACAATCCTCACCCTCCTGTCTTAGTCATCCTCTGACACACACATTCACAGATACATACACACACACAGACGTTTGCCTTGTCTCCAGACCAGACACACTCCATCTAGATAACAGCAGTGTCTTTGTGTGAGCTCTACATTGCGTGTGTGTCTTTATCTGCATAGTTGCTTCTGTCTCAGAAAGAACACACCAAGCCTGACAGAGCAGAGGACCCCTCCCTCCACCTGGGCTCTGATATGACAGATAGCACGGCATTAGTCTGTTAGCTAGTGTGTTCACAGTCAACCACCAGCACCATTCATTATGCAGGCAACACAAACACATGCTACATCACATCGCCTAACACCTAGCTCACCCAGACCAGAATGGAATACATGGAATATGAATGAACAAATGAAGAATCTTAAGCCTATGGGACAGAGACACTTTGGAAAAGACTATGGGACACAGACACTTTGGAAAAGCCTATGGGACACAGACACTTTGTAAAAGCCTATGGGACACAGACACTTTGGAAAAGCCTATGGGACAGAGACACTTTGGAAAAGCCTATGGGACACAGACACTTTGGAAAAGCCTATGGGACACAGACACTTTGGAAAAGCCTATGGGACAGAGACACTTTGGAAAAGCCTATGGGACACAGACACTTTGGAAAAGCCTATGGGACAGAGACACTTTGGAAAAGCCTATGGGACACAGACACTTTGGAAAAGCCTATGGGACACAGACACTTTGGAAAAGCCTATGGGACAGCGACACTTTGGAAAAGCCTATGGGACACAGACACTTTGGAAAAGCCTATGGGACAGAGACACTTTGGAAAAGCCTATGGGACAGAGACACTTTGGAAAAGCCTATGGGACACAGACACTTTGGAAAAGCCTATGGGACAGAGACACTTTGGAAAAGCCTATGGGACACAGACACTTTGGAAAAGCCTATGGGACACAGACACTTTGGAAAAGCCTATGGGACAGAGACACTTTGGAAAAGCCTATGGGACACAGACACTTTGGAAAAGCCTATGGGACAGAGACACTTTGGAAAAGCCTATGGGACACAGAAACTTTGGAAAAGCCTATGGGACACAGACACTTTGGAAAAGCCTATGGGACAGAGACACTTTGGAAAAGCCTATGGGACACAGACACTTTGGAAAAGCCTATGGGACAGAGACACTTTGGAAAAGCCTATGGGACACAGACACTTTGGAAAAGCCTATGGGACAGAGACACTTTGGAAAAGCCTATGGGACACAGACACTTTGGAAAAGCCTATGGGACACAGACACTTTGGAAAAGCCTATGGGACAGAGACACTTTGGAAAAGCCTATGGGACACAGACACTTTGGAAAAGCCTATGGGACAGAGACACTTTGGAAAAGCCTATGGGACACAGACACTTTGGAAAAGCCTATGGGACACAGACACTTTGGAAAAGCCTATGGGACAGAGACACTTTGGAAAAGCCTATGGGACAGAGACACTTTGGAAAAGCCTATGGGACACAGACACTTTGGAAAAGCCTATGGGACACAGACACTTTGGAAAAGCCTATGGGACAGAGACACTTTGGAAAAGCCTATGGGACACAGACACTTTGGAAAAGCCTATGGGACAGAGACACTTTGGAAAAGCCTATGGGACAGAGACACTTTGGAAAAGCCTATGGGACACAGACACTTTGGAAAAGCCTATGGAACAGAGACACTTTGGAAAAGCCTATGGGACACAGACACTTTGGAAAAGCCTATGGGACAGAGACACTTTGGAAAAGCCTATGGGACACAGACACTTTGGAAAAGCAGAAAGGAGAGACAAAATAAGTGATCAATGAGCTACTGTGAGAGGGCACGGATGGCAAGCTCAAACACACACACACACACACACACACACACACACACACACACACACACACACACACACACACACACACACACACACACACACACACACACACACACACACACACACACACACACACACACACACACACACACACACACACACACACACACACACGTGACCTCTGAAGTGTAACCCTAACGTCAGAGTAAACCAGGAAAGACAAGTGGCTACTGCTGAGTCTCTACTCAGCTTTATACAACTCCACAAAAAATTAAACATGAACAATTTCCTCACATACAGTGCTTTGCAAAAGTATTCAGACCCCCTGGATTTCTTTCCGGTTTATCGTGTTAGAACGTGGGATTAAAATAGATTTTTGTCAAAAATCTACACAAAATACTCTGTAATGTATCATAACAAAAGTTGGAGTTGCTTACCAAGAAGAAAGTGAATGTTCCTGACTGGCCAAGTCTCCATTTTGACTGCTTGAAATCTGCTTGAAAATCTATGGCAAGACTTGAACATTGCTGTCCAACATTTTGACAGAGCTTGAAGAATTTTGAAATAAATAATGGACAAATGTTGCAGGTGTGCAAAGCTTTTAAAGACTTACCCAAGAAGACTCACAGCTGTAATCGATGCCAGAGGTGTTTCTAACATGAACTGACTCAGGGAGCTGACACCTATGCAACAACTATATTTTAGGTATTTTATTTCATTTAAAAGTGGAATTTAAAAGTGGAATGTCTCAACCACTTTGACATTACAGGGTATTTTGTGTAGATTGTTGTAAAACAGTACAATTAAATCCATTTTAATCCCACTTTGTAACACAATAAACTATGAATAATTCCAATGGGCCTGAATACTTTTGCAAGGCATTGTATAGGATGATCTGGGGTAATCTGTTACTGTAAAAAATAAAACATAAACTTCCTGTCACAACACATGCATAGTAGCATTCCTCCATCTGTGGGAAACTGTTGAGACATTTCCACCCTGAAGAGCAACAATAACATACTCTTACTGTAACAACACATGTATAGTTACATACACTCCTAGTGTATGTTACTATACAATGTACAATCTAGAACTATCTATAAAATGTACTATCTAGAACTGTATTTGTTTATTTGGCAGTCCACATAGGAGAACCCTATGTTGGTTCCAGGTCTAACCTTTTTGGGTTCCACATAGAACCCTTTTCACCGACGGTTGTACATGGAACTATGGGGACTGCCGAAGAACCCTATTGCATTTGACCAGGGCCCATATAACACTGGTCAAAAGTGGCGCCCTATATAGTGAATAGGGTGCCATTTAGAATGAACTTCTTGTCTCATTCATAAAACTGCCTTAGCAGCCAGATTGTTGAATCTAAAGAGCAGTAAAATAAAGACATTATAAATGCATAGCTACCTCTATAACATGCTAACCTGCAACATGTGTGGGTGCTTCTGAACCAGTTATGTCCAGATGAATATCATAACAAAGCTACACGCACGCACGCACGCACGCACGCACGCACGCACGCACGCACGCACGCACGCACGCACGCACGCACGCACGCACGCACGCACGCACGCACGCACGCACGCACGCACGCACGCACACACACACACACACACACACACACACACACACACACACACAAATACATAGTGAAGTCCTTCAGTCCAGCGAGACTCTGATACTCAAATACCAGACATGCATGGTAATGCCACACAGCTGGTCTAACAGACACACACACAGACACACACACGTCCCATCTCACTCATCACTGTATGACATACTGAACAAGCAGCAACACAGACACAACTATACCCTGTAACTGACACTAAATCCTGTCACAACAAAACAACTCACTAACATCACTCACAGGACAGACATTCACTAATACAATAAGTACTACAACAACTTAGAGCTACAATGTTCTCCCTATACCAACTGTAACACAACATCACATCGACTTACATCGTCACTAAATCTGGAAGAAATGCCTCACTCGTCCCTTCAAAATGTGAGGGAGAGTCGGAGAGAACCCAGATGACAAACACATGGTTGAAGGGGAACAAGAAAGAGAAAGGAATAAATCATTGAAAAGGACAGAGAAAGAAGAGAAGACAAAGAGAGGATAAAGATAGAGAAGAGAGTGGTAACCGTTCAGACCAGGTTTTGTGTAGAGCTCCTCTCCTCTTCTGTCGTCCCTCTTTCTCTAAGGCAGCTAAAGGAAGACTAGCAGAGAGTAACATTCTTTCTCTCTTTCTCTAAAGGTGCTAACTGCCCCCCTGGGTCCCCCTACGCGCTCTCTCTCTCTCCCCATCTCTCTCTCTCCTTCTCTCTCTCTCGTTCTCCCTTCCCCTCTCTCTCTCTCCCCATCTCTCTCTCCTTCTCTCTCTCTCTTTCTCCCTTCCCCTCTCTCGCTCTCTCCTTCTCTTTTCCCCTCTCTCCTTCTCCCTTTCTCTCTCTCTCTTCCCCTCTCTCTCTCACTCTCTCTTCTTTAAGCGCTCGACTCACCACCTACTCTTACACTCCAAAAGATTCTGTTTTGCTCTGGGTATCTCTCTCTCTCTCACTCTCACTCTTTCCCTTCCTCTCTCAGTACCTCCAGGGGGACGGTATGGAAACCTGCAACCTGAACCTGACAAAGTAGAAATGGGGAGAAGAGAGACATAGGAGAGAAAGGTACAAGGTGATATGTAGAGAGTGATATGTAGCGAGAGAGAAGGGAGAGGGAAAAGGGAAAGGTAGAGAAGGAGAGAGCTGGAAAGAGACAGGGAGAGAGAGAGTGGGTGAGAGAGGGGGGGAGAGGAGAGGAGAAGGAGAGAGAGAAGGAGAGAGAGAGAGAGAGGGAGAGAGAGGGGGAGAGAGGGGGAGAGAGAGGAGAGAGAGAGAGAGAGAGAGGAGGAGGGAGGGAGAGAGAGGGGGAGAGAGAGGAGAGAGAGAGAGAGAGAGAGAGAGAGAGAGAGAGAGAGAGAGAGAGAGAGAGAGAGAGAGAGAGAGGGAGGGGAGGGGAGAGAGAGAGGGAAAGAGAGAGAGGGGGAGAGAAAGAAGGAGAGAGGGGGGGAGGAGAGGGGGGAGAGAAAGAGACAGTTTAACATAGAGAGAAAGACAAGGGGGTTCAAACTGAACCATCTGTGGCTGAAAACTACATTCTTCTGAGTTTCTGTTTTTTCTTTTTCACAAGCTGGCACCCTCATTATGTCTGTGTGTGAGTTTGTCTGTTTACCTGTTAATATACCGTGTCTGTGTGTGTGTGTGCATGTGTGTGCGCGTGTGTGTGTGTGTTTGCGAGTGTGTGTGTGTGCATATGTTTGCATAACTGTTTGCATGGTGCCTTGCCACATTGCTTTCCCAATGCGCTGTCTGTCTAAATGACATGGCTGCCGATATAGACCTGGTTTAAAACAGCTGGGACTCAAACCTCAACCACCGGCTGTAGTGATTGTTACAGTCGTCTGGTCCAGGGTAGTGTGTGTGTGTGTGTGTGTGTGTGTGTGTGTGTGTGTGTGTGTGTGTGTGTGTGTGTGTGTGTGTGTGTGTGTGTGTGTGTGTGTGTGTGTGTGTGTGTGTGTGTGTGTGTGTGTGTGTGTGTGTGTGTGTGTGTGTGTGTGTGTGTGTGTGTGTGTGTGTGTGTGTGTGTGTGTGTTTTCATCAATTCTAAGTGACAAACCTCTTTAAATACCTAGCTGTGGTAAGTCTGCTGTCCAGTGTTCTGAGAACCTTCTACAACACCCCTCCATTCCCTGGAAACACTGAAGTGGCTCGCATTATCGCATAACAACAGGACACCTGCCATTCCTCATCCACATCACAGTATCATCACATTGGACTTGAATCGGAATTTCACATAGAGTGGCAATAAAGTGGTTCTAAAAGGGTCAAGGTTTAGGGTTAGATCCGGAGAATGACCAGGGTCTCCACTAAACACAACGCTTACCTGTGACATCCTGTCTAATAATGAAGTGCTATGCAAGAGGAGACAAGGAGAGAGGGAGCAATTACCTAAAAATAATGCAATGTCCTTAATATGACTGGCGAGAAGGTACGCGAATGATTTTGCCTTCAGGAGAGATGTTACAATACCTAGTCCTTCAGGAGAGATGTTACAATACCTAGTCCCTCAGGAGAGATGTTACAATACCTAGTCCTTCAGGAGAGATGTTACAATACCTAGTCCTTCTGGAGAGATGTTACAATACCTAGTCCTTCTGGAGAGATGTTACAATACCTAGTCCTTCTGGAGAGATGTTACAATACCTAGTCCTTCAGGAGAGATGTTACAATACCTAGTTCTTCAGGAGAGATGTTACAATACCTAGTCCTTCAGGAGAGATGATAGTCCTTCTGGAGAGATGTTACAAAACATAGTCCTTCTGGAGAGATGTTACAATACCTAGTCCTTCAGGAGAGATGTTAGTCCTTCTGGAAAACAATACCTAGTCCTTCTGGAGAGATGTTACAATACCTAGTCCTTCAGGAGAGATGTTACAATACCTAGTCCTTCTGGAGAGATGTTACAATACCTAGTCCTTCTGGAGAGGAGAGATGTTACAATACCTAGTCCTTCTTGGAGAGATGTTACAATACCTAGTCCTTCTGGAGAGATGTTACAATACCTAGTCCTTCTGGAGAGATGTTACAATACCTAGTCCTTCAGGAGAGATGTTACAATACCTAGTCCTTCAGGAGAGATGTTACAATACCTAGTCCTTCTGGAGAGATGTTACAATACCTAGTCCTTCAGGAGAGATGTTACAATACCTAGTCCTTCTGGAGAGATGTTACAATACCTAGTCTTCTTCACCTAGTCCTTCAGGAGAGATGTTACAATAAGTCCTTCTGGAGAGATGTTACAATACCTAGTCCTTCTGGAGAGGTCCTTCAGGAGAGATGTTACAATACCTAGTCCTTCCTTCAGGAGAGATGTTACAATACCTAGTCCTTCAGGAGAGATGTTACAATACCTAGTCCTTCTGGAGAGATGTTACAATACCTAGTCCTTCTGGAGAGATGTTACAATACCTAGTCCTTCAGGAGAGATGTTACAATACCTAGTCCTTCTGGAGAGATGTACTCATAGGAGTCCCGTCGAACCAGGGGGTCCCAGGAATCGTAGTCCACGATGACAGAGGGTCCGTTTTGCCAGTGACCACTGCCTTCAGATGATAAAACCACATAAAGAGAAATAAACAGAGAGCAAGAGAGAGAGACTGAGGAAGACAGAGAATCTCCGTCATGGGTTTGTTGCACAACAGCCCAGCATTGCCAAGGAACACTCATATATTCTGTAACAACATCAGCTGATCCCTGGAGAGGACCATTTTTGTTTATTTACTTTTTAAAATATTGTAGAAAATATGAATTCTTTCCATTTTTTTGTGTGAGTTTGTGTGCGTGATTGAGTATGTGAGTGAGCAAAGTGGAGGTGTGTTTATGTGTATGGATGGTTGAATCCTGAGCTCTTTGCAGTTCTGCTCTGTCTGTTTCTTTGCCTGTATCTGGGAACTGCATTCCTGGGTGATGTGTGTGTGATAAGAACCTTTATTGTTTCCTGTTGAGTGGAGCAGTGTGTGTTACAGAGGAGTGTGTGTTACAGAGGACTGTATGTGTGTTACAGAGGAGTGTGTGTGTGTTACAGAGGACTGTGTGTTACAGAGGAGTGTGTGTTACATAGGAGTGTGTGTTACAGAGGAGTGTGTGTTACAGAGGAGTGTGTGTTACAGAGGACTGTGTGTGTGTTACAGAGGACTGTGTGTGTGTTACAGAGGAGTGTGTGTATGTGTGTGTTACAGAGGAGTGTGTGTTACAGAGCAGTGTGTGTTACAGAGGACTGTGTGTGTGTTACAGAGGACTGTGTGTGTGTTACAGAGGACTGTGTGTGTGTTACAGAGGACTGTGTGTGTGTTACAGAGCAGTGTGTGTTACAGAGCAGTGTGTGTTACAGAGAAGTGTGTGTTACAGAGGACTGTGTATGTGTGTTACAGAGGACTGTGTGTGTGTTACAGAGGAGTGTGTGTTACAGAGGACTGTGTGTATGTTACAGAGGAGTCTGTGTGTGTTACAGAGGAGTGTGTGTGTGTGTGTGTGTGTGTGTGTGTGTGTGTGTGTGTGTGTGTGTGTGTGTGTGTGTGTGTGTGTGTGTGTGTGTGTGTGTGTGTGTGTGTGTGTGTGTGTGTGTGTGTGTTACAGAGGAGTGTGTGTTACAGAGCAGTGTGTGTTACAGAGGAGTGTGTGTTACAGAGGAGTGTGTGTTACAGAGCAGTGTGTGTTACAGAGCAGTGTGTGTTACAGAGCAGTGTGTGTTACAGAGGAGTGTGTGTTACAGAGCAGTGTGTGTTACAGAGGACTGTGTGTGTGTTACAGAGGACTGTGTGTGTGTTACAGAGGACTGTGTGTGTGTTACAGAGGACTGTGTGTGTGTTACAGAGCAGTGTGTGTTACAGAGCAGTGTGTGTTACAGAGAAGTATGTGTTACAGAGGACTGTGTATGTGTGTTACAGAGGACTGTGTGTGTGTTACAGAGGAGTGTGTGTTACAGAGGACTGTGTGTATGTTACAGAGGAGTCTGTGTGTGTTACAGAGGAGTGTGTGTGTGTGTGTGTGTGTGTGTGTGTGTGTGTGTGTGTGTGTGTGTGTGTGTGTGTGTGTGTGTGTGTGTGTGTGTGTGTGTGTGTGTGTGTGTGTGTGTGTGTGTGTGTGTGTGTGTGTTACAGAGCAGTGTGTGTTACAGAGGAGTGTGTGTTACAGAGGAGTGTGTGTTACAGAGCAGTGTGTGTTACAGAGCAGTGTGTGTTACAGAGCAGTGTGTGTTACAGAGGAGTGTGTGTGTGTTACAGAGCAGTGTGTGTTACAGAGGAGTGTGTGTTACAGAGCAGTGTGTGTTACAGAGCAGTGTGTGTTACAGAGCAGTGTGTGTTACAGAGGAGTGTGTGTGTGTTACAGAGCAGTGTGTGTTACAGAGGATTGTGTGTTACAGAGCAGTGTGTGTTACAGAGCAGTGTGTGTTACAGAGCAGTGTGTGTTACAGAGCAGTGTGTGTTACAGAGCAGTGTGTGTTACAGAGCAGTGTGTGTTACAGAGGAGTGTGTGTGTGTTACAGAGCAGTGTGTGTTACAGAGGAGTGTGTGTGTGTGTTACAGAGCAGTGTGTGTTACAGGGGAGTGTGTGTGTGTGTTACAGACCAGTGTGTGTTACAGAGGAGTGTGGGTTACAGAGGAGTGTGTGTGTGTGTGTGTGTGTGTTACAGAGGAGTGTGGGTTACAGTGGAGTGTGTGTTACAGAGGAGTGTGTGTTACAGAGGAGTGTGTGTTACAGAGGAGTGTGTGTTACAGAGGAGTGTGTGTTACAGAGGAGTGTGTGTTACAGAGGACTGTGTGTGTGTTACAGAGGAGTGTGTGTGTGTGTTACAGAGGAGTGTGTGTTACAGAGGAGTGTGTGTTACAGAGGACTGTGTGTGTGTTACAGAGGAGTGTGTGTGTGTGTGTGTGTGTGTGTGTGTGTGTGTGTGTGTGTGTGTGTGTGTGTGTGTGTGTGTGTGTGTGTGTGTGTGTGTGTGTGTGTGTGTGTGTGTGTGTGTGTGTGTGTGTGTGTGTGTGTGTGTGTGTGTGTGCTACAGAGGAGTGTGTGTTACAGAGGACTGTGTGTGTGTTACAGAGGAGTGTGTGTGTGTGTGTGTTACAGAGGAGTGTGTGTTACAGAGGACTGTGTGTGTGTTACAGAGCAGTGTGTGTGTGTTACAGAGCAGTGTGTGTTACAGAGGAGTGTGTGTGTGTGTGTGTGTGTGTGTGTGTGTGTGTGTGTGTGTGTGTGTGTGTGTGTGTGTGTGTGTGTGTGTGTGTGTGTGTGTGTGTGTGTGTGTGTGTGTGTGTGTGTGTGTGTGTGTGTGTGTGTGTGTGTGTGTGTGTGCTACAGAGGAGTGTGTGTTACAGAGCAGTGTGTGTTACAGAGGAGTGTGGGTTACAAGAGGACTGTGTGTGTGTTACAGAGGACTGTGTGTGTGTTACAGAGGAGTGTGTGTTACAGAGGAGTGTGTGTGTGTGTGTGTGTGTGTGTGTGTGCGTGCGTGCGTGCGTGCGTGCGTGCGTGCGTGCGTGCGTGCGTGTGTGTGTGTGTGTGTGCTACAGAGGAGTGTGTGTTACAGAGCAGTGTGTGTTACAGAGGAGTGTGGGTTACAAGAGGACTGTGTGTGTGTTACAGAGGACTGTGTGTGTGTTACAGAGGAGTGTGTGTTACAGAGGACTGTGTGTGTGTTACAGAGCAGTGTGTGTTACAGAGAAGTGTGTGTTACAGAGGACTGTGTATGTGTGTTACAGAGGAGTGTGGGTTACAGAGGAGTGTGTATTACAGAGGAGTGTGGGTTACAGAGCAGTGTGTGTGTGTTACAGAGCAGTGTGTGTTACAGAGGAGTGTGTGTGTGTTACAGAGCAGTGTGTGTGTGTTACAGAGCAGTGTGTGTTACAGAGGAGTGTGTGTTACAGAGGAGTGTGGGTTACATAGCAGTGTGTGTTACAGAGGAGTGTGTGTTACAGAGGAGTGTGTGTTACAGAGGAGTGTGTGTGTGTTACAGAGCAGTGTGTGTGTGTTACAGAGCAGTGTGTGTTACAGAGGAGTGTGTGTTACAGAGGAGTGTGTGTGTGTTACAGAGCAGTGTGTGTGTTACAGGGCAGTGTGTGTTACAGAGGAGTGTGTTACAGAGGAGTGTGTGTTACAGAGGAGTGTGTGTTACAGAGCAGTGTGTGTTACAGAGGAGTGTGTGTTACAGAGGAGTGTGTGTGTGTTACAGAGCAGTGTGTGTGTGTGTTACAGAGCAGTGTGTGTTACAGAGCAGTGTGTGTTACAGAGGAGTGTGTGTTACAGAGGAGTGTGTGTGTGTTACAGAGCAGTGTGTGTGTGTTACAGAGCAGTGTGTGTTACAGAGGAGTGTGTGTTACAGAGGAGTGTGTGTTACAGAGGAGTGTGTGTGTGTTACAGAGCTGTGTGTGTTACAGAGGAGTGTGTGTGTGTTACAGAGCTGTGTGTGTTACAGAGGAGTGTGTGTGTGTTACAGAGAAGTGTGTGTTACAGAGGAGTGTGTGTGTGTTACAGAGCAGTGTGTGTTACAGAGGAGTGTGTGTGTGTTACAGAGCAGTGTGTGTTACAGCAGAGTGTGTGTGTGTGTTACAGAGCAGTGTGTGTTACAGAGGAGTGTGTGTTACAGAGGAGTGTGTGTTACAGAGGAGTGTGTGTTACAGAGCAGTGTGTGTTACAGAGGAGTGTGTGTTACAGAGGAGTGTGTGTGTGTGTTACAGAGGAGTGTGGGTTACAGAGCAGTGTGTGTTACAGAGGAGTGTGTGTGTGTGTTACAGAGCAGTGTGTGTTACAGAGGAGTGTGTGTTACAGAGGAGTGTGTGTTACAGAGGAGTGTGGGTTACAGAGCAGTGTGTGTTACAGAGGAATGTGTGTTACAGAGCAGTGTGTGTTACAGAGGAGTGTGTGTTACAGAGCAGTGTGTGTTACAGAGCAGTGTGTGTGTGTGTTACAGAGGAGTGTGTGTTACAGAGGAGTGTATGTTACAGAGGAGTGTGTGTTACAGAGGAGTGTGTGTTACAGAGGAGTGTGGGTTACAGAGGAGTGTGTGTTACAGAGCAGTGTGTGTTACAGAGGAGTGTGGGTTACAGAGCAGTGTGTGTTACAGAGCAGTGTGTGTTACAGAGGAGTGTGGGTTACAGAGGAGTGTGTGTGTGTTACAGAGCAGTGTGTGTGTGTTACAGAGCAGTGTGTGTTACAGAGGAGTGTGTGTTACAGAGGAGTGTGTGTGTGTTACAGAGCTGTGTGTGTTACAGAGGAGTGTGTGTGTGTTACAGAGGAGTGTGTGTGTGTTACAGAGCAGTGTGTGTTACAGAGGAGTGTGTGTGTGTTACAGAGCAGTGTGTGTTACAGAGGAGTGTGTGTTACAGAGGAGTGTATGTTACAGAGGAGTGTGTGTTACAGAGGAGTGTGGGTTACATAGCAGTGTGTGTTACAGAGGAGTGTATGTTACAGAGGAGTGTGTGTTACAGAGCAGTGTGTGTTACAGAGGAGTGTGTGTGTGTTACAGAGCAGTGTGTGTGTGTTACAGAGCAGTGTGTGTTACAGAGGAGTGTGTGTTACAGAGGAGTGTGTGTGTGTTACAGAGCTGTGTGTGTTACAGAGGAGTGTGTGTGTGTTACAGAGGAGTGTGTGTGTGTTACAGAGCAGTGTGTGTTACAGAGGAGTGTGTGTGTGTTACAGAGCAGTGCGTGTTACAGCGGAGTGTGTGTGTGTGTTACAGAGCAGTGTGTGTTACAGAGGAGTGTGTGTTACAGAGGAGTGTGTGTTACAGAGGAGTGTGTGTTACAGAGGAGTGTGTGTTACAGAGGAGTGTGTGTGTGTGTTACAGAGGAGTGTGGGTTACAGAGCAGTGTGTGTTACAGAGGAGTGTGTGTGTGTGTTACAGAGCAGTGTGTGTTACAGAGGAGTGTGTGTTACAGAGGAGTGTGTGTTACAGAGGAGTGTGGGTTACAGAGCAGTGTGTGTTACAGAGGAATGTGTGTTACAGAGCAGTGTGTGTTACAGAGGAGTGTGTGTTACAGAGCAGTGTGTGTTACAGAGCAGTGTGTGTTACAGAGGAGTGTGTGTTACAGAGGAGTGTGTGTTACAGAGGAGTGTGTGTTACAGAGGAGTGTATGTTACAGAGGAGTGTGTGTTACAGAGGAGTGTGTGTTACAGAGGAGTGTGGGTTACAGAGGAGTGTGTGTTACAGAGCAGTGTGTGTTACAGAGGAGTGTGGGTTACAGAGCAGTGTGTGTTACAGAGCAGTGTGTGTTACAGAGGAGTGTGGGTTACAGAGCAGTGTGTGTTACAGAGGAGTGTGTGTGTGTTACAGAGGAGTGTGTGTTACAGAGCAGTGTGTGTTACAGAGGAGTGTGTGTTACAGAGCAGTGTGTGTTACAGAGCAGTGTGTGTTACAGAGCAGTGTGTGTTACAGAGCAGTGTGTGTTACAGAGGAGTGTGTGTTACAGAGGAGTGTGGGTTACAGAGCAGTGTGTGTGTGTTACACAGCAGTGTGTGTTACAGAGGAGTGTGTGTTATAGAGGAGTGTGTGTTACAGAGCAGTGTGTGTTACAGAGGAGTGTGTGTGTGTTACAGAGCAGTGTGTGTGTGTTACAGAGCAGTGTGTGTTACAGAGGAGTGTGTGTTACAGAGGAGTGTGTGTTACAGAGGAGTGTGTGTTACAGAGGAGTGTGGGTTACAGAGGAGTGTGTGTTACAGAGGAGTGTGTGTTACAGAGGAGTGTGTGTTACAGAGGAGTGTGGGTTACAGAGCAGTGTGTGTTACAGAGGAATGTGTGTTACAGAGCAGTGTGTGTTACAGAGGAGTGTGTGTTACAGAGCAGTGTGTGTTACAGAGCAGTGTGTGTTACAGAGGAGTGTGTGTTACAGAGGAGTGTGTGTTACAGAGCAGTGTGTGTTACAGAGGAGTGTGGGTTACAGAGCAGTGTGTGTTACAGAGCAGTGTGTGTTACAGAGGAGTGTGGGTTACAGAGCAGTGTGTGTTACAGAGGAGTGTGTGTGTGTTACAGAGGAGTGTGTGTTACAGAGCAGTGTGTGTTACAGAGCAGTGTGTGTTACAGAGGAGTGTGTGTTACAGAGGAGTGTATGTTACAGAGGAGTGTGTGTTACAGAGCAGTGTGTGTTACAGAGCAGTGTGTGTTACAGAGTGTGTGTGTTACAGAGGAGTGTGGGTTACAGAGCAGTGTGTGTGTGTTACACAGCAGTGTGTGTTACAGAGGAGTGTGTGTTATAGAGGAGTGTGTGTTACAGAGCAGTGTGTGTTACAGAGGAGTGTGTGTGTGTTACAGAGCAGTGTGTGTGTGTTACAGAGCAGTGTGTGTTACAGAGGATTGTGTGTTACAGAGGAGTGTGGGTTACATAGCAGTGTGTGTTACAGAGGAGTGTGTGTTACAGAGGAGTGTGTGTTACAGAGCAGTGTGTGTTACAGAGGAGTGTGTGTTACACAGGAGTGTGTGTGTGTTACAGAGCAGTGTGTGTGTGTTACAGAGCAGTGTGTGTTACAGAGGAGTGTGTGTTACAGAGCAGTGTGTGTTACAGAGAGTGTGTGTGTGTTACAGAGCAGTGTGTGTGTGTTACAGAGCAGTGTGTGTTACAGAGGAGTGTGTGTTACAGAGGAGTGTGTATTACAGAGCAGTGTGTGTTACAGAGGAGTGTGTGTGTGTTACAGAGCAGTGTGTGTGTGTGTTACAGAGCAGTGTGTGTGTGTGTTACAGAGCAGTGTGTGTTACAGAGGAGTGTGTGTTACAGAGGAGTGTGTGTGTGTTACAGAGCAGTGTGTGTTACAGAGCAGTGTGTGTTACAGAGGAGTGTGTGTTACAGAGGAGTGTGTGTGTGTTACAGAGCAGTGTGTGTGTGTTACAGAGCAGTGTGTGTTACAGAGCAGTGTGTGTTACAGAGGAGTGTGTGTTACAGAGGAGTGTGTGTGTGTTACAGAGCTGTGTGTGTTACAGAGGAGTGTGTGTGTGTTACAGAAAAGTGTGTGTTACAGAGTAGTGTGTGTTACAGAGGAGTGTGTGTGTGTTACAGAGCAGTGTGTGTTACAGAGGAGTGTGTGTGTGTTACAGAGCAGTGTGTGTTACAGCGGAGTGTGTGTGTGTGTTACAGAGCAGTGTGTGTTACAGAGGAGTGTGTGTTACAGAGGAGTGTGTGTTACAGAGGAGTGTGTGTTACAGAGCAGTGTGTGTTACAGAGAGTGTGTGTTACAGAGGAGTGTGTGTGTGTTACAGAGGAGTGTGGGTTACAGAGCAGTGTGTGTTACAGAGGAGTGTGTGTGTGTGTTACAGAGCAGTGTGGGTTACAGAGGAGTGTGTGTTACAGAGGAATGTGTGTTACAGAGCAGTGTGTGTTACAGAGGAGTGTGGGTTACAGAGCAGTGTGTGTTACAGAGGAGTGTGTGTGTGTTACAGAGGAGTGTGTGTTACAGAGGAGTGTGTGTTACAGAGCAGTGTGTGTTACAGAGGAGTGTGTGTTACAGAGGAGTGTGTGTTACAGAGGAGTGTGTGTTACAGAGGAGTGTGGGTTACAGAGGAGTGTGTGTTACAGAGGAGTGTGTGTTACAGAGGAGTGTGTGTTACAGAGGAGTGTGGGTTACAGAGCAGTGTGTGTTACAGAGGAATGTGTGTTACAGAGCAGTGTGTGTTACAGAGGAGTGTGTGTTACAGAGCAGTGTGTGTTACAGAGCAGTGTGTGTTACAGAGGAGTGTGTGTTACAGAGGAGTGTGTGTTACAGAGCAGTGTGTGTTACAGAGGAGTGTGGGTTACAGAGCAGTGTGTGTTACAGAGCAGTGTGTGTTACAGAGGAGTGTGGGTTACAGAGCAGTGTGTGTTACAGAGGAGTGTGTGTGTGTTACAGAGGAGTGTGTGTTACAGAGCAGTGTGTGTTACAGAGCAGTGTGTGTTACAGAGGAGTGTGTGTTACAGAGGAGTGTATGTTACAGAGGAGTGTGTGTTACAGAGCAGTGTGTGTTACAGAGCAGTGTGTGTTACAGAGGAGTGTGTGTTACAGAGGAGTGTGGGTTACAGAGCAGTGTGTGTGTGTTACACAGCAGTGTGTGTTACAGAGGAGTGTGTGTTATAGAGGAGTGTGTGTTACAGAGCAGTGTGTGTTACAGAGGAGTGTGTGTGTGTTACAGAGCAGTGTGTGTGTGTTACAGAGCAGTGTGTGTTACAGAGGATTGTGTGTTACAGAGGAGTGTGGGTTACATAGCAGTGTGTGTTACAGAGGAGTGTGTGTTACAGAGGAGTGTGTGTTACAGAGCAGTGTGTGTTACAGAGGAGTGTGTGTTACACAGGAGTGTGTGTGTGTTACAGAGCAGTGTGTGTGTGTTACAGAGCAGTGTGTGTTACAGAGGAGTGTGTGTTACAGAGCAGTGTGTGTTACAGAGGAGTGTGTGTGTGTTACAGAGCAGTGTGTGTGTGTTACAGAGCAGTGTGTGTTACAGAGGAGTGTGTGTTACAGAGGAGTGTGTATTACAGAGCAGTGTGTGTTACAGAGGAGTGTGTGTGTGTTACAGAGCAGTGTGTGTGTGTTACAGAGCAGTGTGTGTGTGTGTTACAGAGCAGTGTGTGTTACAGAGGAGTGTGTGTTACAGAGGAGTGTGTGTGTGTTACAGAGCAGTGTGTGTTACAGAGCAGTGTGTGTTACAGAGGAGTGTGGTGTTACAGAGGAGTGTGTGTGTGTTACAGAGCAGTGTGTGTGTGTTACAGAGCAGTGTGTGTTACAGAGGAGTGTGTGTTACAGAGGAGTGTGTGTTACAGAGGAGTGTGTGTGTGTTACAGAGCTGTGTGTGTTACAGAGGAGTGTGTGTGTGTTACAGAAAAGTGTGTGTTACAGAGTAGTGTGTGTTACAGAGGAGTGTGTGTTACAGAGCAGTGTGTGTTACAGAGGAGTGTGTGTGTGTTACAGAGCAGTGTGTGTTACAGCGGAGTGTGTGTGTGTTACAGAGCAGTGTGTGTTACAGAGGAGTGTGTGTTACAGAGGAGTGTGTGTTACAGAGGAGTGTGTGTTACAGAGCAGTGTGTGTTACAGAGGAGTGTGTGTTACAGAGGAGTGTGTGTGTGTGTTACAGAGGAGTGTGGGTTACAGAGCAGTGTGTGTTACAGAGGAGTGTGTGTGTGTGTTACAGAGCAGTGTGGGTTACAGAGGAGTGTGTGTTACAGAGGAATGTGTGTTACAGAGCAGTGTGTGTTACAGAGGAGTGTGGGTTACAGAGCAGTGTGTGTTACAGAGGAGTGTGTGTGTGTTACAGAGGAGTGTGTGTTACAGAGGAGTGTGTGTTACAGAGCAGTGTGTGTTACAGAGGAGTGTGTGTTACAGAGCAGTGTGTGTTACAGAGGAGTGTGTGTTACAGAGGAGTGTGGGTTACAGAGGAGTGTGTGTTACAGAGGAGTGTGTGTTACAGAGGAGTGTGTGTTACAGAGGAGTGTGGGTTACAGAGCAGTGTGTGTTACAGAGGAATGTGTGTTACAGAGCAGTGTGTGTTACAGAGGAGTGTGTGTTACAGAGCAGTGTGTGTTACAGAGCAGTGTGTGTTACAGAGGAGTGTGTGTTACAGAGGAGTGTGTGTTACAGAGCAGTGTGTGTTACAGAGGAGTGTGGGTTACAGAGCAGTGTGTGTTACAGAGCAGTGTGTGTTACAGAGGAGTGTGGGTTACAGAGCAGTGTGTGTTACAGAGGAGTGTGTGTGTGTTACAGAGGAGTGTGTGTTACAGAGCAGTGTGTGTTACAGAGCAGTGTGTGTTACAGAGGAGTGTGTGTTACAGAGGAGTGTGTGTTATGTTACAGAGGAGTGTGTGTTACAGAGCAGTGTGTGTTACAGAGCAGTGTGTGTTACAGAGGAGTGTGTGTTACAGAGGAGTGTGGGTTACAGAGCAGTGTGTGTGTGTTACATAGCAGTGTGTGTTACAGAGGAGTGTGTGTTACAGAGGAGTGTGTGTTACAGAGCAGTGTGTGTTACAGAGGAGTGTGTGTGTGTTACAGAGCAGTGTGTGTGTGTTACAGAGCAGTGTGTGTTACAGAGGATTGTGTGTTACAGAGGAGTGTGGGTTACATAGCAGTGTGTGTTACAGAGGAGTGTGTGTTACAGAGGAGTGTGTGTTACAGAGCAGTGTGTGTTACAGAGGAGTGTGTGTTACACAGGAGTGTGTGTGTGTTACAGAGCAGTGTGTGTGTGTTACAGAGCAGTGTGTGTTACAGAGGAGTGTGTGTTACAGAGCAGTGTGTGTTACAGAGGAGTGTGTGTGTGTTACAGAGCAGTGTGTGTGTGTTACAGAGCAGTGTGTGTTACAGAGGAGTGTGTGTTACAGAGGAGTGTGTATTACAGAGCAGTGTGTGTTACAGAGGAGTGTGTGTGTGTTACAGAGCAGTGTGTGTGTGTTACAGAGCAGTGTGTGTGTGTGTTACAGAGCAGTGTGTGTTACAGAGGAGTGTGTGTTACAGAGGAGTGTGTGTGTGTTACAGAGCAGTGTGTGTTACAGAGCAGTGTGTGTTACAGAGGAGTGTGTGTTACAGAGGAGTGTGTGTGTGTTACAGAGCAGTGTGTGTGTGTTACAGAGCAGTGTGTGTTACAGAGGAGTGTGTGTTACAGAGGAGTGTGTGTTACAGAGGAGTGTGTGTGTGTTACAGAGCTGTGTGTGTTACAGAGGAGTGTGTGTGTGTTACAGAAAAGTGTGTGTTACAGAGTAGTGTGTGTTACAGAGGAGTGTGTGTGTGTTACAGAGCAGTGTGTGTTACAGAGGAGTGTGTGTGTGTTACAGAGCAGTGTGTGTTACAGCGGAGTGTGTGTGTGTTACAGAGCAGTGTGTGTTACAGAGGAGTGTGTGTTACAGAGGAGTGTGTGTTACAGAGGAGTGTGTGTTACAGAGCAGTGTGTGTTACAGAGGAGTGTGTGTTACAGAGGAGTGTGTGTGTGTGTTACAGAGGAGTGTGGGTTACAGAGCAGTGTGTGTTACAGAGGAGTGTGTGTGTGTGTTACAGAGCAGTGTGGGTTACAGAGGAGTGTGTGTTACAGAGGAATGTGTGTTACAGAGCAGTGTGTGTTACAGAGGAGTGTGGGTTACAGAGCAGTGTGTGTTACAGAGGAGTGTGTGTGTGTTACAGAGGAGTGTGTGTTACAGAGGAGTGTGTGTTACAGAGCAGTGTGTGTTACAGAGGAGTGTGTGTTACAGAGCAGTGTGTGTTACAGTTACCAGTCTCTGCAGTGTGCTGAATACTGCCCCTTTCTGGAAAGAGCAAGAAGGCACAGGTTGCTTTGGTCAAATCTTTCGGGACAATTTCTGCTCACACACGCATATTATGAAACAGACATGTCTGTGTCTGCTCAGACTAACTAAACGGGTGAACAATTCAGATGTGGTGGTCTCAGAAGGATTGGTTTTGATTTGATAGTGAGTCATTATATTTGTCTGGTCTACTCTGTTCTGTTCTGCTCTGTTCCGTTCTGCTCTGCTCTGCTCTGTTCCGTTCTGCTCTGTTCCGTTCTGCTCTGCTCTGTTCTGCTCTGTTCCGTTCTGCTCTGTTCCGTTCTGCTCCATTCTGCTCTGTTCCGTTCTGCTCTGCTCTGTTCCGTTCTGCTCCGTTCTGCTCTGTTCCGTTCTGCTCTGTTCTGCTCTGTTCCGTTCTGCTCTGTTCCGTTCTGCTCCGTTCTGCTCTGTTCTGCTCTGTTCCGTTCTGCTCTGTTCCGTTCTGCTCTGTTCCGTTCTGCTCTGCTCTGTTCTGCTCTGTTCCGTTCTGCTCTGTTCCGTTCTGCTCCGTTCTGCTCTGTTCCGTTCTGCTCTGCTCTGTTCCGTTCTGCTCTGTTCTGTTCTTCTCCGTTCCGTTCTGCTCTGTTCCGCTCTGCTCTGTTCCGCTCTGTTCTGCTCCGTTCTGTTCTGCTCCGTTCTGTTCTGCTCCGTTCCGTTCTGCTCTGTTCCGTTCTGCTCCGTTCTGCTCTGTTCCGTTCTGCTCTGCTCTGTTCCGTTCTGCTCCGTTCTGCTCTGTTCTGTTCTTCTCCGTTCCGTTCTGCTCTGTTCCGCTCTGCTCTGTTCCGCTCTGTTCTGCTCTGTTCCGTTCTGCTCTGCTCTGTTCTGCTCCGTTCTGTTCTGCTCCGTTCTGTTCTGCTCCGTTCTGTTCTGCTCCGTTCCGTTCTGCTCCGTTCCGTTCTGCTCTGTTCTGTTCTGCTCCTTCTGTTCTGCTCTGTTCTGTTCTGCTCCGTTCTGTTCTGCTCCGTTCCGTTCTGCTCCGTTCCGTTCTGCTCTGTTCCGTTCTGCTCCGTTCTGCTCTGTTCTGCTCTGCTCTGTTCCGCTCTGTTCTGTTCTTCTCTGTTCCGCTCTGCTCTGTTCTGTTCTTCTCCGTTCCGTTCTGCTCTGTTCCGTTCTGCTCTGTTCCGCTCTGCTCTGTTCCGCTCTGTTCTGCTCTGTTCTGTTCTGCTCCGTTCTGTTCTGCTCTGCTCTGCTCTGTTCCGTTCTGCTCTGTTCCGTTCTGCTCTGCTCTGTTCTGCTCTGTTCCGTTCTGCTCTGTTCCGTTCTGCTCCATTCTGCTCTGTTCCGTTCTGCTCTGCTCTGTTCCGTTCTGCTCCGTTCTGCTCTGTTCCGTTCTGCTCTGTTCTGCTCTGTTCCGTTCTGCTCTGTTCCGTTCTGCTCCGTTCTGCTCTGTTCTGCTCTGTTCCGTTCTGCTCTGTTCCGTTCTGCTCTGCTCTGTTCTGCTCTGTTCCGTTCTGCTCTGTTCCGTTCTGCTCCGTTCTGCTCTGTTCCGTTCTGCTCTGCTCTGTTCCGTTCTGCTCTGTTCTGTTCTTCTCCGTTCGGTTCTGCTCTGTTCCGCTCTGCTCTGTTCCGCTCTGTTCTGCTCCGTTCTGTTCTGCTCCGTTCTGTTCTGCTCCGTTCCGTTCTGCTCTGTTCCGTTCTGCTCCGTTCTGCTCTGTTCCGTTCTGCTCTGCTCTGTTCCGTTCTGCTCCGTTCTGCTCTGTTCTGTTCTTCTCCGTTCCGTTCTGCTCTGTTCCGCTCTGCTCTGTTCCGCTCTGTTCTGCTCTGTTCCGTTCTGCTCTGCTCTGTTCTGCTCCGTTCTGTTCTGCTCCGTTCTGTTCTGCTCCGTTCTGTTCTGCTCCGTTCCGTTCTGCTCCGTTCCGTTCTGCTCTGTTCTGTTCTGCTCCCTTCTGTTCTGCTCCGTTCTGTTCTGCTCCGTTCTGTTCTGCTCCGTTCCGTTCTGCTCCGTTCCGTTCTGCTCTGTTCCGTTCTGCTCCGTTCTGCTCTGTTCTGCTCTGCTCTGTTCCGCTCTGTTCTGTTCTTCTCTGTTCCGCTCTGCTCTGTTCTGTTCTTCTCCGTTCCGTTCTGCTCTGTTCCGTTCTGCTCTGTTCCGCTCTGCTCTGTTCCGCTCTGTTCTGCTCTGTTCTGTTCTGCTCCGTTCTGTTCTGCTCCGTTCTGTTCTGCTCCGTTCTGTTCTGCTCCGTTCCGTTCTGCTCCGTTCCGTTCTGCTCTGTTCCGTTCTGCTCCGTTCTGCTCTGTTCTGCTCTGCTCTGTTCCGCTCTGTTCTGTTCTTCTCTGTTCTGCTCTGCTCTGTTCTGTTCTGCTCTGCTTTGTTCTGCTCTGTTCTGTTCTGCTCTGTTCTTCTCTGTTCTGCTCTGTTCTGTTCTGCTCTGCTCTGTTCTGTTATGCTTCTGTTCTTTTGTGACGGCAGCTGACAGGATATGTGACTGCAGGGTGAAGGGTTGTGACGGCAGCTGACAGGATATGTGACTGCAGGGTGAAGGGTTGTGACGGCAGCTGACAGGATATGTGACTGCAGGGTGAAGGGCTGTGACGGCAGCTGGCAGGATATGTGACTGCAGGGTGAAGGGTTGTGACGGCAGCTGACAGGAT
Organism: Oncorhynchus gorbuscha; assembly: GCF_021184085.1. Classification (NCBI taxonomy): domain Eukaryota; kingdom Metazoa; phylum Chordata; class Actinopteri; order Salmoniformes; family Salmonidae; genus Oncorhynchus; species Oncorhynchus gorbuscha. Next base: position 19,388,441 of record NC_060187.1, on the reverse strand, counting down.
ATGTGACTGCAGGGTGAAGGGTTGTGACGGCAGCTGACAGGATATGTGACTGCAGGGTGAAGGGCTGTGACGGCAGCTGACAGGATATGTGACTGCAGGGTGAAGGGCTGTGACTGCAGCTGACAGGATATGTGACTGCAGGGTGAAGGGTTGTGACGGCAGCTGACAGGATATGTGACTGCAGGGTGAAGGGCTGTGACGGCAGCTGACAGGATATGTGACTGCAGGGTGAAGGGCTGTGACGGCAGCTGACAGGATATGTGACTGCAGGGTGAAGGGCTGTGACGGCAGCTGACAGGATATGTGACTGCAGGGTGAAGGGCTGTGACGGCAGCTGACAGGATATGTGACTGCAGGGTGAAGGGCTGTGACGGCAGCTGGCAGGATATGTGACTGCAGGGTGAAGGGTTGTGACGGCAGCTGGCAGGATATGTGACTGCAGGGTGAAGGGCTGTGACGGCAGCTGGCAGGATATGTGACTGCAGGGTGAAGGGCTGTGACGGCAGCTGGCAGGATATGTGACTGCAGGGTGAAGGGCTGTGATGGCAGCTGGCAGGATATGTGACTGCAGGGTGAAGGGCTGTGACGGCAGCTGGCAGGATATGTGACTGCAGGGTGAAGGGCTGTGACGGCAGCTGGCAGGATATGTGACTGCAGGGTGAAGGGCTGTGACGGCAGCTGACAGGATATGTGACTGCAGGGTGAAGGGCTGTGACAGCAGCTGACCAGATATGTGACTGCAGGGTGAAGGGCTGTGACTGCAGCTGACAGGATATGTGACTGCAGGGTGAAGGGTTGTGACGGCAGCTGGCAGGATATGTGACTGCAGGGTGAAGGGCTGTGACGGCAGCTGGCAGGATATGTGACTGCAGGGTGAAGGGCTGTGACGGCAGCTGGCAGGATATGTGACTGCAGGGTGAAGGGCTGTGACGGCAGCTGGCAGGATATGTGACTGCAGGGTGAAGGGCTGTGACGGCAGCTGGCAGGATATGTGACTGCAGGGTGAAGGGCTGTGACGGCAGCTGGCAGGATATGTGACTGCAGGGTGAAGGGCTGTGACGGCAGCTGGCAGGATATGTGACTGCAGGGTGAAGGGTTGTGACGGCAGCTGGCAGGATATGTGACTGCAGGGTGAAGGGCTGTGACGGCAGCTGGCAGGATATGTGACTGCAGGGTGAAGGGCTGTGACGGCAGCTGGCAGGATATGTGACTGCAGGGTGAAGGGCTGTGACGGCAGCTGGCAGGATATGTGACTGCAGGGTGAAGGGCTGTGACGGCAGCTGGCAGGATATGTGACTGCAGGGTGAAGGGTTGTGACGGCAGCTGACAAGATATATAAGAGCCATTTTGATAGGGTTTGTGTTTGTCTAGTTTTGTCTGTTTTGGGCTGTCAGTTCTCACCACTAGAGAGCAGTCTCACTGAGGTTATGGGTCAGGTGGTAGGTCAGTTGATGCCTCAGGTGTATAAGATCACAGGTAACCAGGTAGTAGTCATGCATGGGTGAACAGGAGATTCACATGGTTTTTACAGCTATTCACAAGGTTGCCTTTAACCCGGATTACTCAACCACAAATCGTCACCACCGTGGTAAATCATCAAGTTTAATCTGTCCTCATATTATTTTATTCAATAAATGGGAACATCCCCCAACTGTATCTAAGCCTGGACATTACCTCAGCGTGTCAAAAACAGTTTGCATCACTCATGCATCGTGACGAATTGGAACTTTTAAATAGTCCTTACAGGATGTGTGACTGTAGGGTGACGGGGTTGGCAGGAGCTGTTAGTTAGCCACACCAGCTGTCGTGGTGGTCCAGGTGTGTGTTCGTTGGACAAATGGTGGTTTGAAGGGGTGATTAGGATTATGTGTAACAGTATAATTTTAAACCGTCCCCTCGCCCATACCCGGGCGCGAACCAGGGACCTTCTGCACACATCAACAACAGTCACCCTCGAAGCATCGTTACCCATCGCTCCACAAAAGCCGCGGCCCTTGCAGAGCAAGGGGAACTACTACTTCAAGGTCTCAGAGCAAGTGACGTAACCGATTGAAACGCTATTTAGCGCACACCGCTAACTAAGCTAGCCGTTTCACATCCGTTACATATGCTTAACAACGATGACGGCCGGGAATTACCTGGCATCTTCTCAGGACTTTCAGAGAACACCAACTCAACTTTCCCATCGTCTGGAAACCTGGGATCTGGAAAGGGGAGGGAAGGTGATCATCCATCTCTATCTGTGTGTGTGCATGTCTACCTGCATGCCTTGGCTTTCCTCTGTATTTCACACCTGCACTCATCACCTGGTGATAAGACCAAGGTTAGCCTGTGACAATACTTACACAGAGAGAAAGAGAGAGAAGGAGAGGGAGAGGGAGAGGGAGAGGGGGAGAGAGAGGGGGGGAGAGGGGGGGAGAGGGGGGAGAGAGAGAGAGAGAGAGAGAGAGACAGAAAGAGAGAGAGAGGGAGAGAGGGAGGGGGAGAGAGAAAAGAGAGAGGGGGGGGGAGAGAGAGAGAGAGAGAGAGAGAGAGAGAGAGAGAGAGAGAGAGAGAGAGGAGAGAGAGAGAGAGAGAGAGAGAGAGAGAGAGAGAGAGAGAGAGAGAGAGAGAGAGAGAGAGAGAGAGAGAGAGAGAGAGAGAGGGAGAGGGAGAGAGAGGGGTGTAGGTCATTCATTGCATTAGGCTTCCCAGTAGGCCTACTACTGTACCTATATAAGCTGTGTCAAGGTCTTCCTTGGGGAAAAGCAGGGGGCGACCGTGGATAATGCCAGTGTGAAACTGGAGCCTGAAGATGACCTCTCGGCTGGCTGTCTGGTGGTTTTTATTATAACACACCACCTGAACCAGAGACAGCAGACACAGACAGTTACCTCACCTGGCTGTCTATAAGGTTAATACAGTCAGACCTCTGAGCTTTGTATAACATTCCATTCAATTCTGGATTTGAAAAGTGCAGGTACGGTATATGAGTGTGATTATACCTACCATTATGTCTCCCTTCAGCAGTTGAGCTGGTTGCAGTACAAAGTAAACCTTGTCTGTCTGGACTGCTCGCACGTGACTGTGACAGATATAAACACACACAAAGTAAACCCTGTCTGTCTGGACTGCTCGCACGTGACTGTGACAGATATAAACACACACAAAGTAAACCCTGTCTGTCTGCACTGCTCGCACGTGACTGTGACAGATATAAACACACACAAAGTAAACCCTGTCTGTCTGGACTGCTCGCACGTGACTGTGACAGATATAAACACACACAAAGTAAACCCTGTCTGTCTGGACTGCTCGCACGTGACTGTGACAGATATAAACACACACAAAGTAAACCCTGTCTGTCTGGACTGCTCGCACGTGACTGTGACAGATATAAACACACACAAAGTAAACCCTGTATGTCTGCACTGCTCGCACGTGACTGTGACAGATATAAACACACACAAAGTAAACCCTGTCTGTCTGGACTGCTCGCACGTGACTGTGACAAATATAATCACACACAGACAAAGTAAACCCTGTCTGTCTGCACTGCTCGCACGTGACTGTGACAGATATAAACACACACAAAGTAAACCCTGTCTGTCTGGACTGACAAAGTAAACCCTGTCTGTCTGGACTGCTGACTGTGACAGATATAAACACACACAAAGTAAACCCTGTCTGTCTGGACTGCTCGCACGTGACTGTGACAGATATAAACACACACAAAGAAAACCCTGTCTGTCTGCACTGCTCGCACGTGTCTGTGACAGATATAAATACACACAAAGTAAACCCTGTCTGTCTGGACTGCTCGCACGTGACTGTGACAGATATAAACACACACAAAGTAAACCCTGTCTGTCTGGACTGCTCGCACGTGACCGTGACAGATATAAACACACACAAAGTAAACCCTGTCTGTCTGCACTGCTCGCACGTGACTGTGACAGATATAAACACACACAGACAAGGTAAACCCTGTCTGTCTGCACTGCTCGCACGTGTCTGTGACAGATATAAACACACACAGACAAGGTAAACCCTGTCTGTCTGGACTGCTTGCACGTGACCGTGACAGATATAAACACACACAAAGTAAACCCTGTCAGTCTGGACTGCTCGCACGTGACTGTGACAGATATGAACACACACAAAGTAAACCCTGTCTGTCTGGACTGCTCGCACGTGACTGTGACAGATATAAACACACACAAAGTAAACCCTGTCTGTCTGGACTGCTCGCACGTGACTGTGACAGATATAAACACACACAGACAAGGTAAACCCTGTCTGTCTGGACTGCTCGCACATGACTGTGAGAGATATAAACACACACAAAGTAAACCCTGTCTGTCTGCACTGCTCGCATGTGACTGTGACAGATATAAACACACACAGACAAAGTAAACCCTGTCTGTCTGGACTGCTCGCACGTGACTGTGACAGATATAAACACACAAAGTAAACCCTGTCTGTCTGGACTGCTCGCACGTGACTGTGACAGATATAAACACACACAAAGTAAATCCTGTCTGTCTGGACTGCTCGCACGTGACTGTGACAAATATAAACACACACAAAGTAAACCCTGTCTGTCTGGACTGCTCGCACGTGACTGTGACAGATATAAAACACACAGAAAAAGTAAACCCTGTCTGTCTGCACTGCTCGCACATGACTGTGACAGATATAAACACACACAAAGTAAACCCTGTCTGTCTGGACTGCTCGCACGTGACTGTGACAGATATAAACACACACAAAGTAAACCCTGTCTGTCTTGACTGCTCGCACGTGACTGTGACAGATATAAACACACACAAAGTAAACCCTGTCTGTCTGGACTGCTCGCACATGACTGTGAGAGATATAAACACACACAAAGTAAACCCTGTCTGTCTGCACTGCTCGCACGTGACTGTGACAGATATAAACACACACAGACAAAGTAAACCCTGTCTGTCTGGACTGCTCGCACGTGACTGTGACAGATATAAACACACAAAGTAAACCCTGTCTGTCTGGACTGCTCGCACGTGACTGTGACAGATATAAACACACACAAAGTAAATCCTGTCTGTCTGGACTGCTCGCACGTGACTGTGACAAATATAAACACACACAAAGTAAACCCTGTCTGTCTGGACTGCTCGCACGTGACTGTGACAGATATAAACACACACAGAAAAAGTAAACCCTGTCTGTCTGCACTGCTCGCACATGACTGTGACAGATATAAACACACACAAAGTAAACCCTGTCTGTCTGGACTGCTCGCACGTGACTGTGACAGATATAAACACACACAAAGTAAACCCTGTCTGTCTGGACTGCTCGCACGTGACTGTGACAGATATAAACACACACAAAGTAAACCCTGTCTGTCTGGACTGCTCGCACGTGACTGTGACAGATATAAACACACACAAAGTAAACCCTGTCTGTCTTGACTGCTCGCACGTGACTGTGACAGATATAAACACACACAAAGTAAACCCTGTCTGTCTGGACTGCTCGCACATGACTGTGAGAGATATAAACACACACAAAGTAAACCCTGTCTGTCTGCACTGCTCGCACGTGACTGTGACAGATATAAACACACACAGACAAAGTAAACCCTGTCTGTCTGGACTGCTCGCACGTGACTGTGACAGATATAAACACACAAAGTAAACCCTGTCTGTCTGGACTGCTCGCACGTGACTGTGACAGATATAAACACACACAAAGTAAATCCTGTCTGTCTGGACTGCTCGCACGTGACTGTGACAAATATAAACACACACAAAGTAAACCCTGTCTGTCTGGACTGCTCGCACGTGACTGTGACAGATATAAACACACACAGAAAAAGTAAACCCTGTCTGTCTGCACTGCTCGCACATGACTGTGACAGATATAAACACACACAAAGTAAACCCTGTCTGTCTGGACTGCTCGCACGTGACTGTGACAGATATAAACACACACAAAGTAAACCCTGTCTGTCTGGACTGCTCGCACGTGACTGTGACAGATATAAACACACACAAAGTAAACCCTGTCTGTCTGGACTGCTCGCACGTGACTGTGACAGATATAAACACACACAAAGTAAACCCTGTCTGTCTGGACTGCTCGCACGTGACTGTGACAGATATAAACACACACAGACAAAGTAAACACACATTTGCATTTACATTTGAGTCATTTAGCAGACACTCTTATCCAGAGTGACTTACAGTGAGTGGATACATTTTCATACTTTTTCATACTCATAATATTATTACCATGGTAACTCTATATTTCCATAGTCCATCTGTAGATCAATCAATCAATCAAATGTATTTATAAAGCCTTTTAATATCACAAAGTGCTGTATAGAAACCCAGCCTAAAACCCCAAACAGCAAGCAATGCAGATGCTCTATAGACTATCTACAATATTTATTAACCCTTTCCCTTATTCTAAAACTAACACTACAATAAAAATAAAAAAGGGTTCTGCAGCGGTCCCCATAGGACAGTTGTCAACTTCCACCGAAGTTGGTCCCTCTACCTGTTCGGGCGGCGTTCGGCGTTCGTAGTCACCGACTTTCTAGTCATGGTTCTAATCCCATTCATTACATGCTGTGTATTTAACCCTCTGTTCCCCCTCATGTCTTGTCGGTGATTGTTTGTTTGTAAGCTATGTGCAAGACATGTTCTGGTGTGTGACGGGTTTTGTACCCACTTGTATTATTTTGTATATTTTGGTTTTCTGAGTTTTTGAGCGCTTATTAAACTGCTCCGTTTATACCAAGTTCGATCTCCTGCGCCAGACTTCCCTGCCACCAGCACGCACCCCTTTACAACAGTGGTATTCAAAGTCGGGGTCGCAGGGAATTGCAGTGGGGTCGCCAATTATTATGATTTTTAATTGTATTTTTAGGAGCAAAAAATAAGAGTACAGATTATTGTATTGGACAATATACAAAGTGTTTGAGAAAGATGTATTGGTAAATATATTTATTGGTTTCTCTCCATTTTGATAAGAGATGAAAATACAATGAATTGAAGGTTGTTTTTTTAATGTAAAAATCTACATTTACAGATTTTAAGTTTGTGTCATTAGATTTGGGCAACAAATTTGGTCCCCAGAAATTCTGGTGTAAATAAATGGTGTCCCCACTGCAATAGTTTCATTTTGGGTTCCTCTGTGTAAAGGGTTCTACATGGAACTCAAAAGGTGTTCTTCAAATTGTTCTATGGGGACAGCTAAGGAACACCTTTTTTTCTAAGAGTGTAACTGTAACCTTAGCAAATAGTTGCTTTTCAACAGATAGTTTGTTGATACTATGACGCTCTACAGATGCTCTACAGATGGACTATCCGGAACATCCAAATGAAGTGTGAATGAGTATGGTATCTCACTAGACTGCTGAAGTACAGACGAGCTGCAGGCTCTGGTACACTCTCAGGAACAGACGACATCCTGCAGACAACACAAACAGGAAAAATATATAGCTAATTCAGTAGTGCGTCATAAAATGTATATCTGAGAACAGTGTGTATCACTGTGACGTGAGAGGTGTAGTATAGTGTTTGTATGGGCGTTTCTAACCTCCCTCAGAATTGATGTTGGGCACGCCGTGAAGAACCACACAAAGGAGGAAGAGAGGAGAGGGATCCATGTTCATAACTCCCCTCAGCAGACTGCTGAACATCCACACATACCTAGAGAGGGGGGGGGGACTGTATGTCAAGTGATTGACCTCCCAAGTCAATCAAGGGTGTGCCACAGGGTTCAATTCTCGGGCCGACTCTCTTTTCTGTATACATCAATGATGTTGCTCTTGCTGCTGGTGATTCTCTGATCCACCTCTACACAGACGACACCATTCTGTATACTTCTGGCCCCTCCTTGGACACTGTGTTAATTAACCTCCAGACGAGCTTCAATGCCATACAACTCTCCTTTCGTGGTCTCCAACTGCTCTTAAACGCAAGTAAAACTAAATGCATGCTTTTCAATCGATCACTGCCCGCACCTGCTCGTCCGTCCAGCATCACTACTCTGGACGGCTCTGGTCACCCCCAAAGCCAATTCCTGCTTTGGTCGTCTTTCTTTCCAGTTCTCTGCTGCCCATGACTGGAATGAATTTCAAAAATCTCTGAAGCTGGAGACTCACATCTCCCTCACTAGCTTTAAGCACCAGCTGTCAGAGCAGCTTACAGATCACTGCATCTGTACATAGCCCATCTGTAAACAGCCCATCTATCTACCTACCGCATCCCCATACTGGTATTTATTTATTTTGCTCCTTTGCACCCCAGTATCTCTACCTGCACATTCATCTTCTGCCGATCTACCATTCCAGTGTTTAATTGCTATAGTGTAATTACTTCGCCACCATGGCCTATTTATTTCCTTAACTTACCTCATTTGCACTCTCTGTATATAGACTTTTTGTTTTCTTTTGTTCTACTGTATTATTGACTGTATGTTTTGTTTATTCCATGTATAACTCTGTGTTGTTGTTTGTGTCGAATTGCTACGCTTTATCTTGGCCAAGTCGCAGTTGCAAATGAGAACTTGTTCTCAACTAGCCTACCTGGTTAAATAAAGGTGAAATAATGTATTTTTTATTTTTTAAATTGACCTCCCAAGTCTGACACCTGACCGCTGTGATATCAGGTCAAATTTCAGAACAAGGAAGCCCTCAGCCAGAAGGCCACATCTGAAGCTCACTGATGGCCAGACAGTTGATCTTTGAACTATATTGATCTGTTGTGCAGAGGAGCTTCTGTGAACTTGATGTTAACCAATCAAATTTGCTTTGTGTGGGGTGGTTTCTTACCGTTTCTGCGAGGGATTCATCAGGGAAGATACTCTGTTGTTGTAGAACCTTCTCATGGCAAAGTGGTCTAGACCCAGGTCTGCACTGAGGAGGACATACACATTCAGTTTAGAGCCAGGTCTGCACTGAGGAGGACATACACATTCAGTTTAGAGCCAGGTCTGCACTGAGGAGGACACACACATTCAGTTTAGAGACAGGTCTGCACTGAGGAGGACATACACATTCAGTTTAGAGCCAGGTCTGCACTGAGGAGGACATACACATTCAGTTTAGAGCCAGGTCTGCACTGAGGAGGACATACACATTCAGTTTAGAGCCAGGTCTGCACTGAGGAGGACATACACATTCAGTTTAGAGACAGGTCTGCACTGAGGAGGACATACACATTCAGTTTAGAGCCAGGTCTGCACTGAGGAGGACATACACATTCAGTTTAGAGCCAGGTCTGCACTGAGGAGGACATACACATTCAGTTTAGAGCCAGGTCTGCACTGAGGAGGACATACACATTCAGTTTAGAGCCAGGTCTGCACTGAGGAGGACATACACATTCAGTTTAGAGCCAGGTCTGCACTGAGGAGGACATAAACATTCAGTTTAGAGCCAGGTCTGCACTGAGGAGGACATACACATTCAGTTTAGAGCCAGGTCTGCACTGAGGAGGACATACACATTCAGTCTAGATCCAGGTCTGCACTGAGGAGGACATACACATTCAGTTTAGAGACAGGTCTGCACTGAGGAGGACATACACATTCAGTTTAGAGCCAGGTCTGCACTGAGGAGGACATACACATTCAGTTTAGAGCCAGGTCTGCACTGAGGAGGACATACACATTCAGTTTAGAGCCAGGTCTGCACTGAGGAGGACATACACATTCAGTTTAGAGCCAGGTCTGCACTGAGGAGGACATACACATTCAGTTTAGAGCCAGGTCTGCACTGAGGAGGACATAAACATTCAGTTTAGAGCCAGGTCTGCACTGAGGAGGACATACACATTCAGTTTAGAGCCAGGTCTGCACTGAGGAGGACATACACATTCAGTTTAGAGCCAGGTCTGCACTGAGGAGGACATACACATTCAGTTTAGAGCCAGGTCTGCACTGAGGAGGACATACACATTCAGTTTAGAGCCAGGTCTGCACTGAGGAGGACATACACATTCAGTCTAGATCCAGGTCTGCACTGAGGAGGACATACACATTCAGTTCATAGCCAGGTCTGCACTGAGGAGGACACACACATTCAGTCTAGATCCAGGTCTGCACTGAGGAGGACATACACATTCAGTCTAGAGCCAGGTCTGCACTGAGGAGGACATACACATTCAGTTTAGAGACAGGTCTGCACTGAGGAGGACATACACATTCAGTTTAGAGCCAGGTCTGCACTGAGGAGGACATACACATTCAGTTTAGAGCCAGGTCTGCACTGAGGAGGACATACACATTCAGTTTAGAGCCAGGTCTGCACTGAGGAGGACATACACATTCAGTTTAGAGCCAGGTCTGCACTGAGGAGGACATACACATTCAGTTTAGAGCCAGGTCTGCACTGAGGAGGACATAAACATTCAGTTTAGAGCCAGGTCTGCACTGAGGAGGACATACACATTCAGTTTAGAGCCAGGTCTGCACTGAGGAGGACATACACATTCAGTTTAGAGCCAGGTCTGCACTGAGGAGGACATACACATTCAGTTTAGAGCCAGGTCTGCACTGAGGAGGACATACACATTCAGTTTAGAGCCAGGTCTGCACTGAGGAGGACATACACATTCAGTTTAGAGCCAGGTCTGCACTGAGGAGGACATACACATTCAGTTTAGAGCCAGGTCTGCACTGAGGAGGACATACACATTCAGTTTAGAGCCAGGTCTGCACTGAGGAGGACATACACATTCAGTTTAGAGCCAGGTCTGCACTGAGGAGGACATACACATTCAGTCTAGATCCAGGTCTGCACTGAGGAGGACACACACATTCAGTCTAGATCCAGGTCTGCACTGAGGAGGACATACACATTCAGTTTAGAGACAGGTCTGCACTGAGGAGGACATAAACATTCATTCTAGATCCAGGTCTGCACTGAGGAGGACACACACATTCAGTTTAGAGACAGGTCTGCACTGAGGAGGACATACACATTCAGTTTAGAGACAGGTCTGCACTGAGGAGGACATAAACATTCAGTCTAGATCCAGGTCTGCACTGAGGAGGACATAAACATTCAGTCTAGATCCAGGTCTGCACTGAGGAGGACATAAACATTCAGTCTAGATCCAGGTCTGCACTGAGGAGGACATAAACATTCAGTCTAGATCCAGGTCTGCACTGAGGAGGACACACACATTCAGTCTAGATCCAGGTCTGCACTGAGGAGGACATAAACATTCAGTCTAGATCCAGGTCTGCACTGAGGAGGACACACACATTCAGTCTAGATCCAGGTCTGCACTGAGGAGGACACACACATTCAGTTTAGAGACAGGTCTGCACTGAGGAGGACATACACATTCAGTTTAGAGACAGGTCTGCACTGAGGAGGACATAAACATTCATTCTAGATCCAGGTCTGCACTGAGGAGGACACACACATTCAGTTTAGAGACAGGTCTGCACTGAGGAGGACATACACATTCAGTTTAGAGACAGGTCTGCACTGAGGAGGACATAAACATTCAGTCTAGATCCAGGTCTGCACTGAGGAGGACATAAACATTCAGTCTAGATCCAGGTCTGCACTGAGGAGGACATAAACATTCAGTCTAGATCCAGGTCTGCACTGAGGAGGACATAAACATTCAGTCTAGATCCAGGTCTGCACTGAGGAGGACACACACATTCAGTCTAGATCCAGGTCTGCACTGAGGAGGACATAAACATTCAGTCTAGATCCAGGTCTGCACTGAGGAGGACATACACATTCAGTTTAGAGACAAGTCTGCACTGAGGAGGACATAAACATTCATTCTAGATCCAGGTCTGCACTGAGGAGGACACACACATTCAGTTTAGAGACAGGTCTGCACTGAGGAGGACATACACATTCAGTTTAGAGACAGGTCTGCACTGAGGAGGACATAAACATTCAGTCTAGATCCAGGTCTGCACTGAGGAGGACATAAACATTCAGTCTAGATCCAGGTCTGCACTGAGGAGGACACACACATTCAGTCTAGATCCAGGTTTGCCCTGAGGAGGACACACACATTTAGTCTAGATCCAGGTCTGCCCTGAGGGAGACACACACATTTAGTCTAGATCCAGGTCTGCACTGAGGAGGACATACACATTCAGTCTAGATCCAGGTCTGGCCTGAGGAGGACATACACATTTAGTCTAGATTCAGGTCTGCCCTGAGGAGGACACACACATTTAGTCTAGATCCAGGTCTGCCCTGAGGGAGACACACACAGTGCATGAAAAAGCACATTTACAGGTAGAATACTCCACTGCACGAACGTGTATATGTCCGGAAAAGGTTCAGTAAATCCCCAGAAACAACATCCACCCGTTTACCAGGACACATCAGTTGCACTACATCTCTGTTCACGTCCGCTCACGTCTCTCCCATAATTGCCAGTAAATAATTGTGCACTTGTTCAGGTTGCACATGCTTATACTAGTTATTGCTAGCTTGCCTTAGTTTCTTATTATTATCTAATAGTTACTTTACCCTGCCTTTATGTACATATCTACCTCAAATACATTGTACCCCTGGACATTGATCTGGTACCAGTACTCCCTGTGTGTAGCTTAATTATTGTGTATTTTATTTCTTCTATATATATTATAAAATATATATATATATTCTGCATCGTTGGGAAGGGCTCATGAGCAAGTATTTCACAGTAAAGTAATGATTTGATTTGACTAGTATATTAAAAACATTAAAAATTTTAAATGAATGAATTACAGTGAATTATGAATGCATTATTTTTAATTGTTTTATATTATTAATATCACATCAGGGTTCCTACACATTTTCAGAAGTAAAATTCAAGCACCACTATCGAGGTTTTTCCAGCCCCACACAACATCCCTATACTAAAACATATGTTAGGTCCTTGGGGAAAAAAACACACAAATTCACTTAATCACTTGAAGGAGGATTTATTTCAGTAGAGCAGGAGAAAGCAGGTCACAGTATCTGCATTTCAGCTAAGCAGAGCCTAAGCAGGGGGGGCTACTTCAGATAAAGGAATATTCCAAATTCAAAGATCACAGTACTGACAGGAGTCATCCAGTTTGGCCCATGCCGAGCCTCCATTGGGGTTCCTGTATTGCTATAGTTTTGAGGTTTGAGGGGGTCTGTGGAATCTACTGTAGGTTGCCTTGAAGAAAACTCCCCAGACATGATCCGTGTGGTGTGGCTCGTCAAGGTGCTCTGGTCACTTTCCAAGCAGCTCTGTAGTTCTTGACAAAGACACACTGGTTTGCCGTTTTGCAGGGCATCCTCTTCATCGCTCCTCAGGTCAACATTAACTCCAGTCCAAATGTCTCTCTCATCCTCTGCAGGCATTCTCGACCATGCATATAGAAGCACAATACAAATAGGACGATAGAACACAGTAAACAAATGCATCAGTCTCAAATCGAATCAAATCATATTTGTCACATGCGCCAAATTCAACAGATGTAGACCTTACCATGAAATGCTTACTTACGAGCCCTTAACCAACAATGCAGAGTTTTAAAAAAGTAAGTAAGACAATTTTTCTAAATAAACTAAAGGAAAAAATAACAATGACAAAGATACGAGTAAGTCAATGTAATTGAGGTAATATGTACATACATGTATATAGGGGAAAGTGACTATGTATAACAGTATAACTTTAGACTGTCCCTCGCCCATACCCGGGCGCGAACCAGGGACCCTCTGCACACATCAACAACAGTCACCCACGAAGCATCGCTACCCATCGCTCCACAAAAGCCGCGGCCCTTGCAGAGCAAGGGGAACCACTACTTCAAGGTCTCAGAGCAAGTGACGTCACCGAGTGACATCACTAACCAAGTGACGTCACTAACCCGTCACTAACCAAGTGACGTCACTAACCCGCACCACCACCAACTAGCTAGCTATTTCACATCCGTTACATATGCATACAGTAGATAATAAACTAATAAACAGAGTAGCAGCAGCATTTGTAAAGTGGATGAAGGAATGTGAATGCATGTGTGTGTGGTATCAATATGCATGTGTGTGTGGTATCAATATGCATGTGTGTGTGGTATCAATATGCATGTGTGTGTGGTATCAATATGCATGTGTGTGTGGTATCAATATGCATGTGTGTGTGGTATCAATATGCATGTGTGTGTGGTATCAATATGCATGTGTGTGTGGTATCAATATGCATGTGTGTGTGGTATCAATATGCATGTGTGTGTGGTATCAATATGCATATGTATCATGTGTGTGTGGTATCAATATGCATGTGTGTGTGGTATCAATATGCATGTGTGTGTGGTATCAATATGCATGTGTGTGTGGTATTAATATGCATGTGTGTGTGGTATCAATATGCATGTGTGTGTGGTATCAATATGCATGTGTGTGTGGTATCAATATGCATGTGTGTGTGTGGTATCAATATGCATGTGTGTGTGGTATCAATATGCATGTGTGTGTGGTATCAATATGCATGTGTGTGTGGTATCAATATGCATGTGTGTGTGGTATCAATATGCATGTGTGTGTGGTATCAATATGCATGTGTGTGTGGTATCAATATGCATGTGTGTGTGGTATCAATATGCATGTGTGTGTGGTATCAATATGCATGTGTGTGTGGTATCAATATGCATGTGTGTGTGGTATCAATATGCATGTGTGTGTGGTATCAATATGCATGTGTGTGTGGTATCAATATGCATGTGTGTGTGGTATCAATATGCATGTGTGTGTGGTATCAATATGCATGTGTGTGTGGTATCAATATGCATGTGTGTGTGGTATCAATATGCATGTGTGTGTGGTATCAATATGCATGTGTGTGTGTGGTATCAATATGCATGTGTGTGTGGTATCAATATGCATGTGTGTGTGGTATCAATATGCATGTGTGTGTGGTATCAATATGCATCTGTGTGTGGTATCAATATGCATGTGTGTGTGGTATCAATATGCATGTGTGTGTGGTATCAATATGCATCTGTGTGTGGTATCAATATGCATCTGTGTGTGGTATCAATATGCATCTGTGTGGTATCAATATGCATCTGTGTGTGGTATCAATATGCATCTGTGTGTGGTATCAATATGCATGTGTGTGTGGTATCAATATGCATGTGTGTGTGGTATCAATATGCATGTGTGTGTGGTATCAATATGCATGTGTGTGTGGTATCAATATGCATGTGTGTGTGGTATCAATATGCATCTGTGTGTGGTATCAATATGCATCTGTGTGTGGTATCAATATGCATGTGTGTGTGGTATCAATATGCATGTGTGTGTGGTATCAATATGCATGTGTGTGTGGTATCAATATGCATCTGTGTGTGGTATCAATATGCATGTGTGTGTGGTATCAATATACATCTGTGTGTGGTATCAATATGCATGTGTGTGTGGTATCAATATGCATGTCTATCGGTCCCTTTCCGGCGCCAACAGAGATGGCCGCCTCGTTTCGCGTTCCTAGGAAACTATGCAGTATTTTGTTTTTTTAAGTATTATTTCTTACATTGTTACCCCAGGAAATCTGAGGTTTTATTACATACAGTCGGGAGGAACTATTGGATATAAGAGCAACATCAACTTACCAACATTATGACCTGGAATACGACTTTCCTGAAGCGGATCCTCTGTTTGGACCACCACCCAGGACAATGGATCGGATCCCAGCTGGCGACCCAAAACAACGGCGCCATAGAAGGGGCAGACGAAGCGGTCTTCTGGTCAGGCTCCGTAGACGGGCACATCGCGCACCGCTCCCGAGCTTACTACTCGCCAATGTCCAGTCTCTTGACAACAAGGTAGACAAAATCCGAGCAAGCGTTGCCTTCCAGAGAGACATCAGAGATTGTAGCGTTCGTTGTTTCACGGAAACATGGCTCACTCGGGATACATCATCAGAGTCGGTACAGCCACCTGGCTGGCAAGACACATATTCCGACACCACAGCAGTGAACCAATACACTCCTGTATTGTATATAGACACCATACTGCACTCCTTTCTCTAGTCTAGCTATATCCATACACATACATACGCGCACTCACAAGCACACGCACGCACGCACGCACGCACGCACGCACGCACGCACGCACGCACACACACACACACACACACACACACACACACACACACACACACACACACACACACACACACACACACACACACTGGGGTAGAGATAGGGAAGCTGACACAGAGGCAGGAGGAATGTTATCATAATTTAACAATCACTACAGAGAGTCAGATGACAAGCACGGGGGAACACACACACACCCACACACACACACAAAAACCCACACACTCACTCCCAAAAAGCATGCACACACTGGAAATAAACACTTCCCCTTTCCTGCAATTGTTCTTCCCATCTTGTGACCCTTCCATTATCTCTCAGTGACATTACTGACACTCTAAAGTGAACTGAGGAGGACACACAGGGTTGCGTCTCAAATGGTGCCCTATTATTCCTTCTATAGTGCACTACTATTCACCAAGGCCCATAGGGCTCTGATCAGAAGTAGTGCACTATGTAGGGCAGGGATGATTAACTCCAGTCCTCAGGGACCACACATTTTCTTTATCCTTAGCAAAGCACAGCTGATTCTTCTAATTGAATTGTAAACTGAAGATCATGATTAGTTGATTATTGGAGTCAGGTGTGTTAGCTGGGGCTTTGGCAAAAGTGTGACACCAATCAGGCCCCCCGAGGACTGGAGTTGCCCATCCCTGATGTAGGGAATAGGGTGCCATTTTGGGACACAAACATTAAAGTCAACTCTGGTCCTAGGAGGACACACAGCCTCACACATATGTCAGAGGACAGAACTAGAAACAGAAAGCAACTCAGATGATATACTGTAGATATGTATCAGATAATGACAGGAAGTATTGCACAACAATATTTCATCACAGCAGAAAATCGTCTGTTGATATTGAACTAACGATTCCAAAGGCTCTATAGATGATGTTTGACGGGAATCTGTGGAAGCCATGAGTTGTGCTTGTTTTGTCAGCCAGCAGTGGCCTGTCTCGGTGTCTCTGATGTAAGTAAGTGTTTGTTGCTGCTTTGTCTTCTGGTGACAAAGCCACATTTTTCTTGTGGGATTTATAAAGTGTATTTAATATTATATGATAGCTACAGTGCCTTCAGAAAGCATTCAAAACCCTAGACTTTTTCTACATTTTGTTGTGTTACAGGCTGGATTTAAAATGGATTAAATGTAGATTTATTTTGTTACTGGCCTACACACAATACCCCATAATGTTAATGTGGAATTGTTTTACAAATTACGTAAAAATGAAAATCTGAAATGTCTTAAGTCAATAAGTACTCAACCCCTTTGTTATTGGAAGCCTAAACAAGTTCAGGAATAAAAATCTGCATAACAAGTCACATAATAAGTTGCATGGACTGTGTGTGTGTGCAATACTAGTGGTTAACATGAATTTGAATGACTACCTCATCTGTGTATCCCACACATACATTTAACTCTAAGGTCCCTCAGTCGAGTAGCAAATTTCAAACACAGATTCAACCACAAAAACCAGAGAGGTTTTTTAATGCCTCGCAAAGAAGGGCACCTATTGGTAGATGGGGGCATCTCCTTGAACTCGGCATGGCCTAGCGACTAGGTTGATGCCATTTGTTTCCCTTTCTGTGATGATTTAAGCCTGCACATTTTGGGATTTCAGCCCTATTTGATGGTAAAGCTCATACTTCCCCTTTAGGATATGAAGGGGACCATTCAATCTTTTCATGTTGATATCTGTAGAGGTACAGATGACCCTGAACACATCCTTAGGGAGAATCTCATATGTTTCAGACTACATGATGCGCGCAGCTAGAATAACGCTGTGGCTTATCCACCCCAAACTCCCCCCCCCCCGATGAGCCCATCGAAAATGGCGTGTCTCTGTGTGACGCAGAGGCCATAATTTGTCTAAAGCATCATTAAATCACTACTAGTCAGGCTTCATTCCGGGCAAAATCTGTACAGAATATACATCCTGTTAGCAATAAGGGACTAAAGTAAAACTGCAAAAAAATTGGAAAATTTACTTTATGTCCAACACAACACATCACCGAGTACCACTCTTCATATTTTCAAGCATGGTGGTGGCTGCATCATGTTATGGATATGCTTGTCATCGGCAATGACTAAGGAGGTATTTTTAGGATAAAAATAAATGGAATAGAGCTAAGCACACACAAAATCTTAGTGGAAAACCTGTTTCAGTCTGCTTTCAAACAGAGACTGGGAGAAAAATTCACCTTTCAGCGGGATAATAATCTAAAACAGAAGGACAAATATACACTGGAGTTCCTTACTAAGATTACATTGAATGTTCCTGAGTGGCCTGGGTAAAGTTTTGACATAAATCGGCTTGAAAATCTATGGCGAGACAATAAAATATGTGTCTAGCAATGATCAACAACCAACTTGACAGAGCTTGAATAACCTTTAAAAGAACAATGTGCAAATATTGTACAATCCAGGTGTACAAAGCTCTTAGAGTCATACCCAGAAAAATTGACATCTTTAATCGCTGCCAAAAGTGATTCTAACATGTATTGTTTTAGGGGTGTGAATACTTATGTCAATTATATATTTCAGTATTTAATTTTCAATGTTTGCAAAAATTTCTAAAAGCATGTGTTCACTTTATCATTTTGGAATACTGTGTGTAGACGGGTGAGAAAACAATCAATTTGATACATTTTGAATTCAGGCTGTAACACAACAATGTGGAATCAGCCAAATGGTATGAATACTCTATGAAGGCATTGTACATACCTACATGTTATGTAGGCATCTACAGTATATTCTATATGTATGTAGGCATGGCGCCGACAGACACAGTCACCTGTTTCTAGCTCCTAGCCAACTTGGCAGAATTTGGATTTTGTTGTTGTTATTTCTTGCATGATTTGCTCAGAACGTTTCTAGTACTATTACCTACAGCCAAAAATATCTTTGGAACATTAGACTGGCAGTCTTTGGTTAAAGTCACTGTTTTGTACATTCCCCCACAAGCCGACACAGAGACGACGCCTCTCAAGGAACTACACTTGACTTTACGCAAACTGGAAACTGTATATCCTGAGGCTATATTTATTGTAGCTGGGGCCTTTGATAAAGGAAATCTGAGGAAAACACTCCCAAAATTCTATCAACACATCTCCTTTGCTACTCGCTGCAGGAACATTTTTAACCATTGCCACTCTCCCTTCCGGGATGGCTACAGGGCCCTGCATCTGACCACACCTCCATCCTGCTCCTCCCCGCCAATAAACAGAAACTGAAGCCGGAAGCATCCGGGGTAATGACTGTTCAACGTTGGTCTCACCAATTGGAATCTATGTTTCAAGATTGTTTTGATCACGTGGACTGGTATATGTATACAGTGACTTGATGACTGTTTCATGTCTAGTCCTGCTCATCCCCTCCTTCGTGCCATCATCGCCAGAATACTAACCACCGGTCCTGGGAATCATCATTACACACACCTGGCAGTCATCGTTATGATTCACACCTGAACCTCATTACCTCCCCTTTATAGGTTTTACGGCAGGGTAGCCTAGTGGTTAGAGCGTTGGACTAGTAACCGCAAGGTTGCAAGTTCGAATCCCCGAGCTGACAAGGTACAAATCTGTCGTTCTGCCCCTGAACAGGCAGTTAACCTGTTCCTAGGCTGTCATTGAAAATAATAATTTGTTCTTAACCGACTTTCCTAGTAAAATAAAGGTAAAATAAAAAAATTAAATATAAATAGGTTTTACCTGCAGTTCATCAGAAAGTGCATGGGGAACGTTGTTCTTACTGTGACAATTAGAACTAAATCCAAACTTAATTGCAGCATTTATGAAAAAGCGAACAATCACATTTAACCATGGCAAGGTGACTGGGAACATTGACATGTACAAACAGACCAGCTATGACCTCCGTAAGGCAATCAAAGAGGCAAAATGTTAGTACAGAGACAGTGGAGTCGCTATACAACAGCTCAGACACGAGACGCATGTAGCAAGGACTCCAGACAAACTAGTCTTTAAAAAAAAAGCCAGACACCGACACCTCGCTTCCTCGCTTTCTTCCCCTGCTTTGAAGAACACAGCCGGTGACGTGTACCCCTGCCACTCAAAAGTACTATGTGCTCCGTGGCTGACATGAGAAAGACATTCAAGTGTGTTAACCCTCAAAAGGGTCTGAACCCCTCCCTGTGCAACTGGATTCTGGACGTCATGAAGGGCCGACCCCAGGTGGTGAAGTTAGGAAACAACACCTCCGCCACGCTGATCCTGAACAGGTGGTCCCCACATGGGTGTGTGCTCAGCATCCTCCTTTACTCCCTGTTCACCCATAACTGCATGACCATGTGCTTCTCCAACACAATCATCAAATTTGCTGACGACACAAGTGGTAGGCCTGATTACCAAAATTGACGAGACAGCCTACATAGAGAAGGTGAGGAGGTGAGTGCCTTGGCAGAGTGGAGACAGGAAAATAATCATTCCCTCAATGTCAGCAGAGGCCGCAGTGGAGAGGGTCAAAAGCTTCAAGCTTCTCGACGTGCACATCACTTTGGACCTGAAATGTTCCCTTCACACCAACAGTGTGGTGAAGAAGGCGCAATAATTTGGCTTGGCCCCTAAGATCCTCAAACTTCTACAGATGCACCATTAAGAGCATCTGGTAGGGCTGTATCACCGCCTGGTACAGCAATTGCACCGTCTGCAACCGCAGGGCTCTCCAGAGGGTGGTGCAGTCATCCCAATGCACCATCGGGGCCACACTGCCTGTCCCACCAGGACATTTACAGGAAGGACAAGAAGTTAATCAAGGACCTCAGCCACCCGAAACACGGCCGTGCACCCCACTTCCATCTAGAAGGTGGAGACAGTACAGGTACATCAAAGCTGGGACCGAGAGACTGATAAACAGCCACCATTAAACGGTCTCTGCACAGTCTCTACTGCACAGTCTCTCTCATCTGTCCAGTATCCTACTCTGCCCCTTAGTCACTGTCACTAGCCGGGTACCACTGAGTACTCTACCCAGCACCTTAGGGAATGCTGCCTTATGTACATAATCATTGAACACTGATCACTACACACTACCCTGAACAAAAATATAAACACAACATGAATCAATTTCAATGGTTTTACTGAGTTACAGTTCATATAAGGAAATCAGTCAATTGAAAGGAATTCATTAGACGCCAATCTATGGATTTCACATGACGGAATACAGATATGCATCTGTTGGTCACAGATACTTGCCTACGGAGCTGTGAGGGGAATGGCACCTCAGTACCTCCAGGCTCTGATCAGGCCCTACACCCAAACAAGGGCACTGCGTTCATCCACCTCTGGCCTGCTCGCCTCCCTACCACTGAGGAAGTACAGTTCCTGCTCAGCCCAGTCAAAACTGTTTGCTGCTCTGGCCCCCCAATGGTGGAACAAACTCCCTCACGACGCCAGGACAGCGGAGTCAATCACCACCTTCCGGAGACACCTGAAACCCCACCTCTTTAAGGAATACCTAGGATAGGATAAGTAATCCCTCTCACCCCCCCCCTTTAAGATTTAGATGCACTATTGTAAAGTGACTGTTCCACTGGATGTCATAAGGTGAATGCACCATTTTGTAAGTCGCTCTGGATAAGAGCGTCTGCTAAATGACTTAAATGTGATGTAAATGATACCTTAAAAAGGGTAGGGGCGTGGATCAGAAAACCTGTGAGTATCTGGTGTAACCATTTCCCTCATGCAGCGGGACACATCTACTTCACATAGAGTTGATCAGGCTGTTGATTGTGGCCTGTGGAATGTTCCACTCCTCTTCAATGGCTGTGCGAAGTTGCTGGATATTGGTGGGATTTGGAAAATGCTGTCGTACACATCGATCCAGAGCATCCCAAACATGCTCTATGGGTGACATGTCTGGTGAGGATGCAGGCCATGGAAGAACTGGGACATTTTCAGCTTCCAGGAATTGTGTACAGATCGTTGTGACATTGGCCGTGCATTATCATGCTGACACATGAGGTGATGGCTGCGGATGAATGACCAGACAATGGGCCTCAGGATCTTGTCACGGTATCTCTGTGCATTCAAATTGCCATCGATAAAATGCAATTGTGTTCGTTGTCCGTAGCTTATGCCTGCCCATACTATAACCCCACCTCCACCATGGGGCACTCTGTTCACAACAATGACATCAGCAAACTGCTTGTCCACACAATGCCACACACGCTGTCTGTCATCTGCCCAGTACAGTTGAAACCAGGATTCATCCATGAAGAGCACACTTCTGCATCGTGCCAGTGGCCATCAAAGGTGAAAATTTACCAACTGCAATCAGTTAAGATGCCGAACTGCAGTCAGGTGAGGACGACGATCATGCAGATGAGCTTCTCTGAGATGGTTTCTGACAGTTTGCACAGGAATTCCTCAGTTGTGCAAACCCACATTTTCATCAGCTGTACGTATGGGTGGCTGGTCTCAAACATGGTCTGCGGTTGTGAGGCTGGGTGGACGTACTGCCAAATTCTCTAAAATGATATTGGTGTCACTGATTAGGTGAATGGATAAGACGGAGTCAGGCGCAGGACACAGGTACAATGTATGAGTAATAAATCAGAGAATTTACACAAAAAAAAGCAATGTTCCAACAAGGAAAAACACAAATATCCAGAGCACAAAATAACAAAACCACATGACAATGACAATCACGCTGTAACGACGTTCGTTTGTCGAAAGAGAGTCGGACCTAAATGCAGCGTGGTGGCTACTCATGTCTTTAATGAAACAAATGACGATACATGAAATAACTTAATAAATACAAAAACAACAAATGGAACGTGAAAACCTATACAGCCTGTCTGGTGAACACTACACAGAGACAGGAACAATCACCCACGAAATACACAGTGAAACCCCGGCTACCTAAATATGGTTCCCAATCAGAGACAATGAGAATCACCTGACTCTGATTGAGAACCACCTCAGGCAGCCAAACCTATGCTACACCCCTACTCAGCCGCAATCCCAATGCCTACAAAACCCCAATACGAAATACAACAAAATAAACCCATGTCACACCCTGGCCTGACCAAAATATATAACGAAAACACAAAATACTATGACCAAGGCGTGACAGAACCTCCCCCCTAAGGTGCAGACTCCCGGACACACCTCAAAACCATAGGGAGGGTTCGGGTGGGCGTCTGTCCATGGTGGCGGTTCCGGCTCGGGACGTGGACCCCACTCCATTAATGTCATAGTTCCTCTCCTTCGCGTCCTGGGATAATCCACCCTCGCCGCCGACCATGGCCTAATAGTCCTCACCCAGAACCCCACTGAACTGAGGGGCAGCTCGTGACTGAGGGGCAGCTAGGGACTGAGGGGCAGCTCGGGACTGAGGCAGCTCGGGACTGAGGGGAAGCTCGGGACTGAGGGGAAGCCCAGTACTGAGGGGAAGCCCAGTACTGAGAGGAAGACCAATACTGAGAGGAAGCCCAGTACTGAGATGAAGCTCAGGCAGGTAGTAGGCTCCGGTAGATCCTGGCTGGCTGGCGGATCTGGAAGATTCTGGTTGACTGGCAGATCTGGAAGAGTCTGGTTGACTGGCAGCTCAGGCTGCTCCATGCAGACTGACAGCTCTGGCTGCTCCATGCAGACTGGCAGCTCTGGCTGCATCATGCAGACTGACAGCTCTGGCTGCTCCATGCAGGCTGGCAGCACCTTGCAGACTGGCAGCTCCTTGCAGACTGACAGCTCTGGCTGCTTCATGCAGACTGGCAGCTCAGGCTGCTCAGAACAGGCAGGAGGCTCCGGCAGCGCTGTAGAGGAGGAAGGCTCTAGAAGCGCTGAACAGGCGGGAGACTCCGACAGCGCAGGAGGGAAGGAAGGCTCTGGCTGTGCTGAACAGGCAAGGCGCACTGTAGGCCTGATGCGTGGTGCTGGCACTGGTGGTACTGGGCCGAGGACACGCACAGGAAGCCTGGTGCGGGGAGCTGCTACCGGAGGACTGGTATATGAAGATGGCACAGGATGGACTGGACCGTGAAGGTGTACTGGAGAGCCTGAGAGCAGGACTGGCACAGGACGTGCAAGGCTAGGTAGGTACACAGGAGGCCTAGTGCGTGAGGCTGGCACATTTTTCACCAGCCGACTAACACGCACCTCAGGACGAGTATGGAGCGCTGACCCAGATGCCATCAAATCCCGACACGCTCCGTCGGACGAATCTTGTACCTAAAGCACCAAGCTAGCAACTCCCTCATTACTCTCCACTCCACCTTCCCCATTAACTCCTTCACAGTCTCTGCTTCGCTCACCTCTAACACTGGCTCTGGTTCTGGTCTCCTCCTTGGCTCCTCACGATTAACATGTCATGCAGGTGAAAGAGGACCCAAAAGCGACTTGGCGAAAACAGAGTCTTTAATCCAGTAAAGTAAATACAAACAAAAAAACACAACTTTCACTCGATATGACGAGGACAAACTGGAGACTCGAACTTGAACAGCAGGTGAACAGCAGGTTGCCTCGGGAAGGCACTTGAACCAGACAGACTCAGACACCTGCTCACCACGCAGCATCTGAGGAAAACACGACACGACAGGGCGATACACAAACACAGCACGGTGAATACTAAACAAGGAACCGACAGGACAGGAACGGAACACAAAGGAAGAAATAGGGACTCTAATCAGGGGAAAGGATCGGGAACAGGTGTGGGAAGACTAAATGATTGATTAGGGGAATAGGAACAGCTGGGAGCAGGAACGGAACGATAGAGAGAAGAGAGAGCGAGAGAGTGAGAGAGGGAGGGGGAGAGAGAGGGATAGAAAAAGGGAAAGAACCTAATAAGACCAGCAGAGGGAAACGAATAGAATGGGAAGCACAGGGACAAGACAAGATAATAAATGACAAAACATGACAGTACCCCCCACTCACCGAGCGCCTCCTGGCGCACTCGAGGAGGAATCCTGGCGGCAACGGAGGAAATCATCAATGAGTGAACGGTCCAGCACGTCCCGAGACGGAACCCAACTCCTCTCCTCAGGACCGTAACCCTCCCAATCCACTAAGTATTGGTGACCCCGTCCCGAGAACGCATGTCCATCTTATGTACCTTGTAAATAGGTGCGCTCTCGACAAGGACGGGAGGGGGAGGGAAGACGAACGGGGTGCGAAGAAAGGGCTTGACACAGGAGACATGGAAGACAGGATGGACGCGACGAAGATGTCGCGGAAGAAGCAGTCGCACAGCGACAGGATTGACGACCTGGGAGACACGGAACGGACCAATGAACCGCGGAGTCAACTTACGAGAAGCTGTCGTAAGAGGAAGGTTGCGAGTGGAAAGCCACACTCTCTGGCCGCAACAATACCTTGGACTCTTAATCCTGCGTTTATTGGCGGCTCTCACAGTCTGTGCCCTGTAACGGCAAAGTGCAGACCTCACCCTCCTCCAGGTGCGCTCACAACGTTGGACAAACGCTTGAGCGGAGGGAACGCTGGACTCGGCAAGCTGGGATGAGAACAGAGGAGGCTGGTAACCCAGACTACTCTGAAACGGAGATAACCCGGTAGCAGACGAAGGAAGCGAATTGTGAGCGTATTCTGCCCAGGGGAGCTGTTCTGCCCAAGACGCAGGGTTTCTGAAAGAAAGGCTGCGTAGTATGCGACCAATCGTCTGATTGGCCCTCTCTGCTTGACCGTTAGACTGGGGATGAAACCCGGAAGAGAGACTGACGGACGCACCAATCAAACGACAGAACTCCCTCCAAAACTGTGACGTGAATTGCGGGCCTCTGTCTGAAACGGCGTCTAACGGGAGGCCATGAATTCTGAATACATTCTCGATAATGATTTGTGCCGTCTCCTTAGCGGAAGGAAGTTTAGCGAGGGGAATGAAATGTGCCGCCTTAGAGAACCTATCGACAACCGTAAGAATCACAGTCTTCCCCGCAGACAAAGGCAGACCGGTAATGAAGTCTAGGGCGATGTGAGACCATGGTCGAGAAGGAATGGGGAGCGGTCTGAGACGACCGGCAGGAGGAGAGTTACCCGACTTAGTCTGCGCGCAGTCCGAACAAGCAGCCACGAAACGGCGCGTGTCACGCTCCTGAGTCGGCCACCAAAAGCGCTGGCGAATAGACGCAAGAGTGCCTCGAACACCGGGATGACCAGCTAACTTGGCAGAGTGAGCCCACTGAAGAACAGCCAGACGAGTGGAAACAGGAACGAAAAGGAGGTTACTAGGACAAGCGCGCGGCGACGCAGTGTGCGTGAGTGCTTGCTTAACCGGTCTTTCAATTCCCCAGACTGTTAACCCGACAACACGCCCATAAGGAAGAATCCCCTCGGGATCAGTAGAAGCCACAGAAGAACTAAACAGACGGGATAAGGCATCAGGCTTGGTGTTCTTGCTACCCGGACGGTAAGAAATCACAAACTCGAAACGAGCGAAAAACAACGCCCAACGAGCTTGACGGGCATTAAGTCGTTTGGCAGAACGGATGTACTCAAGGTTCTTATGGTCTGTCCAAACGACAAAAGGAACGGTCGCCCCCTCCAACCACTGTCGCCATTCGCCTAGGGCTAAGCGGATGGCGAGCAGTTCACGGTTACCCACATCATAGTTGCGCTCAGATGGCGACAGGCGATGAGAAAAATAAGCGCAAGGATGAACCTTATCGTCAGACTGGAAGCGCTGGGATAGAATGGCTCCCACGCCTACCTCTGAAGCGTCAACCTCGACAATGAATTGTCTAGTGACGTCAGGAGTAACGAGGATAGGAGCGGACGTAAAACGTTCTTTTAGAAGATCAAAAGCTCCCTGGGCGGAACCGGACCACTTAAAACACGTCTTGACAGAAGTAAGAGCTGTGAGAGGGGCAGCAACTTGACCGAAATTACGAATGAAACGCCGATAGAAATTAGCGAAACCTAAAAAGCGCTGCAACTCGACACGTGACCTTGGAACGGGCCAATCACTGACAGCTTGGACCTTAGCGGAATCCATCTGAATGCCTTCAGCGGAAATAACGGAACCGAGAAAAGTAACGGAGGAGACATGAAAAGAGCACTTCTCAGCCTTTACGTAGAGACAATTCTCTAAAAGGCGCTGTAGAACACGTCGAACGTGCTGAACATGAATCTCGAGTGACGGAGAAAAAATCAGGATATCGTCAAGATAGACAAAAACAAAGATGTTCAGCATGTCTCTCAGAACATCATTAACTAATGCCTGAAAAACAGCTGGCGCATTGGCGAGACCAAACGGCAGAACCCGGTACTCAAAATGCCCTAACGGAGTGTTAAACGCCGTTTTCCACTCGTCCCCCTCTCTGATGCGCACGAGATGGTAAGCGTTACGAAGGTCCAACTTAGTAAAGCACCTGGCTCCCTGCAGAATCTCGAAGGCTGATGACATAAGGGGAAGCGGATAACGATTCTTAACCGTTATGTCATTCAGCCCTCGATAATCCACGCAGGGGCGCAGAGTACCGTCCTTCTTCTTAACAAAAAAGAACCCCGCCCCGGCCGGAGAGGAAGAAGGCACTATGGTACCGGCGTCAAGAGACACAGACAAATAATCCTCGAGAGCCTTACGTTCGGGAGCCGACAGAGAGTATAGTCTACCCCGAGGGGGAGTGGTCCCCGGAAGGAGATCAATACTACAATCATACGACCGGTGAGGAGGAAGGGAGTTGGCTCGGGACCGACTGAAGACCGTGCGCAGATCATGATATTCCTCCGGCACTCCTGTCAAATCGCCAGGTTCCTCCTGAGAAGTAGGGACAGAAGAAACGGGAGGGATGGCAGACATTAAACACTTCACATGACAAGAAACGTTCCAGGATAGGATAGAATTACTAGACCAATTAATAGAAGGATTATGACATACTAGCCAGGGATGACCCAAAACAACAGGTGTAAACGGTGAACGAAAAATCAAAAAAGAAATAGTCTCACTGTGGTTACCAGATACTGTGAGGGTTAAAGGTAGTGTCTCAAATCTGATACTGGGAAGATGACTACCATCTAAGGCGAACATGGGCGTAGGCTTCTCTAACTCTCTGAAAGGAATGTCATGTTTCCGAACCCATGCTTCGTCCATGAAACAACCCTCAGCCCCAGAGTCTATCAAGGCACTACATGTAGCACCCGAACCGGTCCAGCGTAGATGGACCGACAAAGTAGTACAGGATTTTGATGGAGAGACTTGAGTAGTTGCGCTCACCTGTAGCCCTCCGCTTACAGATGAGCTCTGGCTTTACTGGACATGAATTAACAAAATGTCCAGCAACTCCGCAATAGAGGCACAGGCGGTTGGTGATCCTCCGTTCCCTCTCCTTAGTCGAGATGCGAATCCCTCCCAGCTGCATGGGCTCAGACTCTGAGCCAGAGGAGGGAGATGGTTGCGATGCGGAGCAGGGAAACACCGTTGATGCGAGCTCTCTTCCACGAGCCCGGTGACGAAGATCTACCCGTCGTTCTATGCGGATGGCGAGAGCAATCAAAGAGTCCACATCTGAAGGAACCTCCCGGGAGAGAATCTCATCCTTAACCACTGCGTGGAGTCCCTTCAGAAAACGAGCGAGCAGCGCCGGCTCGTTCCACTCACTAGAGGCAGCAAGAGTGCGAAACTCAATAGAATAATCCGTTATGGACCGTTCACCTTGGCATAAGGAAGCCAGGGCCCTAGAAGCCTCCCTACCAAAAACTGAACGGTCAAAAACCCGAATCATCTCCTCTTTAAAGTTCTGGAACTTGTTAGAGCAATCAGCCCTTGCCTCCCAGATAGCTGTGCCCCATTCTCGAGCCCGGCCAGTAAGGAGTGAAATGACGTAAGCAACCCGAGCTCTCTCTCTAGAGTATGTGTTGGGTTGGAGAGAGAACACAATCTCACACTGCGTGAGAAAGGAGCGGCACTCAGTGGGCTGCCCGGAGTAGCAAGGTGGGTTATTAACCCTAGGTTCTGGAGGCTCGGCAGGCCAGGAAGTAACAGGTGGCACGAGACGTAGACTCTGGAACTGTCCAGAGAGGTCGGAAACCTGAGCGGCCAGGTTCTCCACGGCATGGCGAGCAGCAGACAATTCCTGCTCGTGTCTGCCGAGCATGGCTCCTTGGATCTCGACGGCAGTGTAACGAGCGTCTGAAGTCGCTGGGTCCATTCCTTGGTCGGTTCCTTCTGTCATGCAGGTGAAAGAGGACCCAAAAGCGACTTGGCGAAAACAGAGTCTTTAATCCAGTAAAGTAAATACAAACAAAAAACACAACTTTCACTCGATATGACGAGGACAAACTGGAGACTCGAACTTGAACAGCAGGTGAACAGCAGGTTGCCTCGGGAAGGCACTTGAACCAGACAGACTCAGACACCTGCTCACCACGCAGCATCTGAGGAAAACACGACACAACAGGGCGATACACAAACACAGCACGGTGAATACTAAACAAGGAACCGACAGGACAGGAACGGAACACAAAGGAAGAAATAGGGACTCTAATCAGGGGAAAGGATCGGGAACAGGTGTGGGAAGACTAAATGATTGATTAGGGGAATAGGAACAGCTGGGAGCAGGAACGGAACGATAGAGAGAAGAGAGAGCGAGAGAGTGAGAGAGGGAGGGGGAGAGAGAGGGATAGAAAAAGGGAAAGAACCTAATAAGACCAGCAGAGGGAAACGAATAGAATGGGAAGCACAGGGACAAGACAAGATAATAAATGACAAAACATGACATAACAAGGAGAGTTGGCTCAGGTCTATCTCCAGACTCTGCCACTCTCCCTCTGAGCCCCCCCCCCCCCCCCCCCAATACATTTTTGGGGCTGACTCACGGGCTTTCCTCTTCGCCGTCGTGATTGCCTCTCCAACTCCATTCTCCTATAACCCTCTTCGCACTGCTCCAGCGAATCCCAGGCGGGCTCCGGCACTCTCTCTGGGTCGACCACCCACCTGTCTATTTCTTCCCACGTCGTATAGTCCCGATATTGTAGTTCCTGCTGCCACTGTTGTTTCTCCTCATACCAGCGTCTCTCAGCTCTTGCCGCCTCCAGTTCTTCTTTGGGGCGGCGATATTATCCCGGCTGATCCCAGGGTCCTTCTCCGAACAATTCATCCTCCTTTCGCTTCTCCTGCTGTCGTTGCCTGTTACCACGC
Source organism: Oncorhynchus gorbuscha (assembly GCF_021184085.1). NCBI lineage: Eukaryota > Metazoa > Chordata > Actinopteri > Salmoniformes > Salmonidae > Oncorhynchus > Oncorhynchus gorbuscha. The sequence goes on along the minus strand of NC_060187.1, from coordinate 19,358,260 downwards.
CGCTCGGTCCGTGTGTGGTGGGTGATTCTGTAACGGCGTTCGTTTGTCGAAAGAGAGTCGGACCGAAATGCAGCGTGGTGGTTACTCATGTCTTTAATGAAACAAATGACAATACATGAAATAACTTAATAAATACAAAAACAACAAACGGAACGTGAAAACCTATACAGCCTGTCTGGTGAACACTAACACGGAGACAGGAACAATCACCCACGAAATACACAGTGAAACCCCGGCTACCTAAATATGGTTCCCAATCAGAGACAACGAGAATCACCTGACTGATTGAGAACCGCCTCAGGCAGCCAAACCTATGCTACACCCCTACTCAGCCGCAATCCCAATGCCTACAAAACCCCAATACGAAATACAACAAAATAAACCCATGTCACACCCTGGCCTGACCAAAATATATAACGAAAACACAAAATACTATGACCAAGGCTTGACACACGCACAAAACAGAAAGGGAAGCCAGAGGATTGATTGTGGAATGGAAACCAGGTGTGTACAATGAAGACAAAACTAAACGAAAATGAAACATGGATCGGTGGTGACTAGAATGCCGGTGACGTCAACCGCTGAATGCCGCCCGAACAAGGAGAGGGACCAACTTCAGGAGAACTTCAGGAGAAGTCGTGACAGTTGGAGGCAGTAGAGAAATTAACATTCATTTATCTGGCAACAGCTCTGGTGGACATTCCTGCAGTCAGTATGCCAATTGCACGCTCCCTCAAAACTTGAGACATCTGTGGCATTGTGTTGTGTGACAAAACTGCACATTTTAGAGTGGCCTTTCATTGTCCCCAGCACAACGTGCATCTGTGTAAAGATTATAATGTTTAATCAGCTTCTTGATATGCCACACTTGTCAGGTGGATGGATTATTTTGGCAAAGGAGAAATGCTCACGAACAGGGATGTAAACAAATGTGTGCACAAAATTTGAGAGAAATAAACTTTTTGTGAATTTTAAACATTTCTGGGATCTAATTATTTCATCCATGTGACCAAAACTTTACATGTTGAGTTTATATTTTTGTTCAGTATATTTATATATAAGTATCTACTGCTGAAATAAATTTGTGATAATCTTTTAATTTTGATTATTGTGTGCTTGTTTGACATTTACTGCATTGATTGATAGGAACTATGAATATAAGCATTTCACTGCAACAACACCTGCTAAACTGTGTACGTGAACAATAAAATCTGATTTGATTTGGTTCTACATGGGTTAAGTTAACCCCTCCCCTTTACACAGGTAACCCCTGGCAACAGGATCCCTGCCCAAAATCTATACAATGGTTGGTAACAGTATACATTTCAAAGTCTCTGTAATCAACTTTCCTGCCCTTTGTCTCGTACTGACTGAATGACTGTCCATCAGAGCCAGTATTCATACAGCGTAGTAGGAGTGCTGAACTAGGTTCAGGCCCCCTGTCCATTCATTATAATCTACAAGGCAAAACTGATCCTGGACCAGCACTCCTACTCTGAGGTGCTTTATGAATACAGACCCCGATCCTTTTCAAGCTATTATCCAGTATAACTGTGTCGCTGGTTTTCTTTCATATGAAACATTACATTAGAAACAATACAAGCCATGTTACTAATAAACCCTCCTCTCTCTGCATTCCTGAGGAGAGGTGGACACTGTACAGATGTAGGATCTTAGTTTGATCACCCTGTTGCAGGAGAACTTTCCTGCAATGCAAAACATGTAGTGTATTTTAGATTTAATTCTAAAGTTTGTAATTTCCACTTTGAAATTTCAGACTTGATTTTTACATACAAAAAATGTATAAATCCCTACAACAATTTCGGATAATTATAATCCACATAATAATTTGCATTTCCTGTTGCTGCGGGATTATTTTCCTGCTGTAGCAAATTGTCTCAAATGAAGATCCTACATCTATAGCTTTAGTATAGTATTAGCATACAGTTTTAGTATGGCTTTTACCCTAGCTTTAGCACTGTGCTTTACCCTACATTAATTCTACATGGCTTCTCTTTCCTTTCAGGACTCCGATAGCTAGATGGGTAATCAATCATGTTTATTTGGAAAACTGATCCTGATAATCATACAAAGCTATCTTCTTCTCTTCTGATATGTAGGCTTATCCAGGACACTGTCTTTGTTCAAAGAGGAGACAAATGCAAGATATGCCAGGAATGTTTGAGGCTTGCACTTTTTAGACTGGGCTAGAAAAAAATGTGCCAAACTAGCCTGCCAGGCCATAGCATCGTCACTCCGGGAGATCTGTACACATGAGGCTCCTGTTGCTGAAGGCTATATCCCATATCCCGAAAATATATTCACCAGCCCTCTGATTGACCTATTTCCAATAAACTTTCTCAGTCACAGAAGGAATATCTATAATCCAGAATGCCTTACCAGTCAGTACAGTTTATACAATGTGTGAACTATGATAAAATTAACATTTAAATCCACATTTTCTGAAGCTCACCCTAGTCCCCATACTCCATAGTAGTTGCCACACAAGATTACCACTTGATCCCAGATGGCAACGCACATTTAGAGAGATACGGAGTAAATTCGGTACACTTGTGAAAAGTTTAATATAAACGTTTATTTTCACACATTTTATAACCAGCAATGACTAGTAAAGTATTCCGGATTATAGATTTGCCTTCGGTGACGGGAAATGTTGATCAGAAATCGGTAAACTAGAGGGCTGGTAAATATGTTTTCAGGACACAGGATGTAGCCTGAAGGGCTACAGAGTGAAGGGGCTAGCCAGGCCAGTGACATTTTGCCTTTTCAAACATCAAGGCAAAGATTTATTTTTTTACCCAAATGTTAACCGGGCTTTAGAAATAGCGGACTACAAGCCTTGCTGGTCAGTGCCCATAATCCTTACATTCCCATCCCTGAAGTTAAGGCTAGCTTCCCCTGGATACATTTCAGTAAAAGTGATAATGTTAACACCAGTGTTACCTGGCTGATATGCTGCTGAAGTGGATGTAGGAGGCCACCATCACCCCGACTCTGCCTTGACCACCCTGTAGGGGCCGGAGCCAAGACACAGGTCAGGAGGTCAAAAGAGGAGCAAGGAGAGGTAGGAATGTTGGGTGTGTCTAATAAGCCTGTGTGTGTGTGTGTGTGTGTGTGTGTGTGTGTGTGTGTGTGTGTGTGTGTGTGTGTGTGTGTGTGTGTGTGTGCGTGCGTGCGTGCGTGCGTGCGTGCGTGCGTGCGTGCGTGCGTGCGTGCGTGCGTGCGTGCGCGTGTGATTCCTACCTGACAGTGCATGACCAGAACATGCTGTGTGTGTGAGTGGAGCCAGTTATCCATGATCTTACACACACCATACATCTGTTCCATGGACGGGGCCAGTAGGTCTATCCAGCCCGTGTCCAACACCTGAGACAAAACACATGCACGCACACACATAACATGCACATGCACACACATAACATGCACACGCACACAGTAACCTTGATTAATAACCTTTCTTGAGATCTGAAGGCTTTTGTTAGCTCCCCAAGCTAGTCTTTAGCTCAGTGGTCTTGAGTAGTACACACAGAGAAGCAATAGCTACAGTATTCATTTCACCTTGGGGTTCATCTGGGTCAGGCTATCATTCTTCTCTGAGAGGTTGATCACCTAGGGAAATAAAATACACATTTTAGACCATGTTTTCTGTAGCTCAATAACTACTGATGGAGGGACGAGGGAGATGAGGAAGATTAAGACAATGATGAGGATGGGTGTATAGATCAATTATGGGCCAGACTACCACTTTTAGTGGTCTATAGCCCCTCCATTCCTCACCATGTAGTTGTGGCCATGTTTGGATTTGAGCATTTGTGTGATGTCATGCAGGTTCTGGAGGTAGGTCTGGTCTGGGCATGCCTGGGGGAAGGATACGGTGATGATGCGCTCCGTGATGTAGTCCAGGTCAATTCTGTATCCCTCCTCCATGACTGGGATATTAGACTGATGAGAGGGAGAGTGGTTTGTGATTGTTTATTTCATATGTTTCCCATGCTAATAAAGCACCTTTGAAAATCGAATTGAATTGAGAGAGACAGAGAGACAGAGAGAGAGAAAGAGAGAGAGAGGGGGAAAGAGAGAGAGAGTTTCACATACACACTCTTATCTCTGTAAAACTACCCAGATATAATAATAGGGGGTTAAACATACAGACCACTACCACTCACTGGGCAGCACCTACGTGGCAGGTTGGCACATCAGTTACACACAGACTGACCTACGTGGCAGGAGTGTTTCACTTTGACTCAGCAGACCTTCACTACACACAGGACTGAGGTTTGAGACATTATGCCCCCAGAAACTCAATGCTAATGGGAAGTCATTTTTTGCCAACACAGCGATACAGATTTAGGATATTAATTTGATCACCCTGTTGCGGGAGAACTTTCCTTGTAGTTCCTTGTAGAGTATTTGAGGTTTAAAAAGGCTTCTGAAATTTCCACTTTGTAATGTCAGATGAAAATTGTATCAACCCCTAAAAAAATGGCCATTAATTATAATCAACATAATAATTCATATTTCCTGTTGCTGCAGAATTATTTTGCTGCTGTAGCAAACTGGCTCAAATGAAGATCCTACTTCTGTATATGATTTCACATTTAGTCATGCGTATTAGCTAATTCTTTAGTCTTAAATCCTTTGACTGGAAGTCATGCTCGGTGAATGTGGAATCGGGAGTTTACAAATGAAAAGATTAGAGTTAATGTAACAGATTAGTCATAACCCCTCCATAACCTCTCACTCTCTCATTCAGTCATGCATACACACACACACACAGACACACAGACACACAGACACACAGACACACAGACAGACAGACACAAACACCTCCAGTCAGTCGAGGCAGAAGTGGATGAGGCTGTGTCTGGAAGGATGATGATGTCTGCCGAGTGCCCAAAACATGAATGAAGTCATCCAGACACTCCTGTACCTACTCACTCTCTGACGTGATTCACATTAGATACTGCAGTCCATGCTAATTCTTCCTCAACAAAGCCAGCAATAGTTTCATGTCTTAAAAAGGTTTATCTGTCTTTATCTTAATGTATCTGAACATATTTATAATTGTTTGACCTAGGAATATGTCAGATGCAACACTTGTAAAAGTGAGAGTGATTAGAATTGAAATAAGAAGTGTTTTAGAGTAACTGTGCTTTGCTGTGGGCAGTCAAATGTCTTCCCTCTCACACCACTCTGGCTCTATAAACTCACCCATTCATCCTGCCTCTGAACTCTAGACCTGCATGTAACAATATTTTACATACATGTTACAACATATCTACAGGACACACACACACAGAGGCACACACAGACACAGAGACAGGCACACACACAACGACACACACACACACAGAGGCACACACAGACACAGAGACAGACACAGAGACACACACACAGAGGCACACACACACACACACACACACACACACACACACACACACACACACACACACACACACACACACACACACACACACACACACACACACACACACACACACACACACACACACACACACACACACACACACACACACACACACACACACACACACAGACACAGAGACACACACACACACACACACAGACACACACAGACACAGAGAGACACACAGACACAGAGACACACAGAGACACAGACTCACACACAGAAGCACACAGACACAGAGACACACACACACAGACACAGAGACAGGCACAGACACACACAGAGAGACAGACACACACAGAGACACACACAGACACAGAGACAGACACAGGCAGGAAGGGCCAGACTGAGACAGGGCCTAGAGTGAGTCAGGTGGCTGGGCCAACCTTTATTTTACCCTGACCATGTGATCAGGATACAGCAGCAGAGTAAACATTGTTACAGTCAATTTCACTAGAACACGAGGTGGTGCATGCTGCTGCCAGGCCTGGCGACAGTCTCCACAGACACTCTGACAACTCTGCCATGCCAAAGTGAGGAAGACTGGCAACCCACACACACACATAAAAGATCTACGCGGCACACACATGCACGACATTTCTAAGTGACCCCAAACATTTGAATGGTAGTGTATGTGGGCTTCTCTCTCTCTCTTTATCTCTCTCTTTCCCTCTTCCTCTCTCTCAATCACCCCCCCCCCCCCCCCCCAAACATATCCAGCTGGAACCTGTGCTAGACTGACTGGCTGGCTGGCTGCCTGCCCTGTCCTTGGGCCCTATGTAGAACTTGTGTAGATAACAACATCAGTCAGACAGACTGATTGCCATACAGTGCTGAGGACCCTACATAATGCTGATTATGTCACACGTGTCCTGTAATGACAACATCAGACGGAATCACTGCCTCCAGTGATGATGTCAAAGAGATGGTAAATTACAAACACTCTCGTCCTCCCTCAAACACCAATATCCAGGCAATGTCAATACTACAGGCAAAGGCCTCAGTCTAACTACATTAGCCAAGCCTCAGTTCTAACACTACTTGTCTGTTTATTGAACACTTTTAGACCAGTACCCCCTATACTTGTCTCTGCTCTACTTGAGAAAAAAGCGATTGACACACACATGCCATAGGGTGTTCTCAGTGTAGAGTAGTCCACAAATCAAACTAACCATGTCTAATTAGATGTTTTTTACCTCACGTTTGCGAGGAATGTGTCCCAAAATGTATCAGAGACATCCTTTCTCCGTTTGTCTATTCTTTTCTTTCTTTAATGGATAGCACAAGTTGGCAGTGAACCTCAATCCCACAGCCTGGCCCCTTTAATATTAGTACAACAAGAGACAACTCAGTATAATATCTTCTTAGTCTCCACTTCACTAATAAACATCATTACCCATGAGTCTTCATGGCCCTGGAAATGCTCAAGCAATGTGCCAACTGTGTCTGAGGCTCCACAATGTCTTTCTTCCCCATTCTATCCCTCTGCATATCTTAACACCAAAGTGTGGTTTATGACTGTCTGAATCCCCTCTTTCTATCATTCACTTCTTCTCTTTATCTAATTAGAAACAAGATTTGGATCAATTCCATCTCAATTCCACTTGTCATTACACAAAAAGAACTGGACTCCAAAGGGGAAAATCAATGGCCAATTCAAGTGTTGAAATAGAACTCCTCAACCCCCGGCTTAGAGCAGTAGGTAGCTAAAACACTTTTACTAAGAGCAGCTTATCATGACTTCCACCTCACTGAGTCAGTGTTAGTTAACACAAGAGGGAGAGAGCTTACTGCACAGAGACAGCACACACATGTTTGCACTCACATGCACACAAACACGAGAAAGCAGAGAGGCTTACCTAATAGTGGGCTCCTATCAACTGTGAAATCCCCAAAGAATATCTACTGCACTTTTATATGTCTACTGTGTGTGAGAGAGAAAGGGTTGAGACGGTGTAGGGGTGGAGACTATGTATGAGAGAGAGAGAGAGAGAGAGAGAGAGAGAGAGAGAGAGAGAGAGAGAGAGAGAGAGAGAGAGAGAGAGAGAGAGAGAGAGAGAGAGAGAGAGAGAGAGAGAGAGAGAGAGAGAGAGAGAGAGAGAGAGAGAGAGAGAGAGAGAGAGAGAGAGAGAGAGATTTACTGTAGTTGGTTTAAATTGCACTTTGCCCCTGCCTTTTCAAGTAATGACATCTATTGACTGCTGCTGATTCAGTGTGTGTGTGTGTGTGCCAACGTACGTGCTGTGCATGGCCTTTATTACTTTCTTACTTATGCACATCATTACCTGTGGAGCAAATCAAATCAAATCAAATAAAGGTGTATTTTGTCACATGCGCCGAATACAACAAGTGTAGGACCTCTATACCAGGCGGTATAACCAAGTCCTTAACCAACAATGCAGTGTTAAGAAAAATATGTTTTAAGAAAGTATTTACTAGAATAAACTGAAGTAAAAAAATGTATAATAAATAAGAAAATAGAAAAATAACAAATAATTAAAGAGCAACAATAAACCAAGTGTGTGCGGGAGCAAATGAAGACATTTGCCAGTTGGTCAGCGCATGCTTAGAGGACAGATCCTGGTAATCTGTCTGGCCCTGAGGCCTTGCGAATGTTGACCTGTTTAAAAGATTTACTCACATCGGCTACAGAGAGCGTGATCACACAGTCTTCTGGAACAGCTGACGGTCTCATGCATGTTTCAGTGTTGCTTGCCTTGAAGCAAGCATAGAAGTAATTTAGCTCGTCTGGTAGGCTCGTGTCTCTGGGCAGCTTGCAGCTGTGCTTCCCTTTGTCTACACCTGTTGTATTCGGCGCACATTCTGTATACTTCCGGCCCTTCTTTGGACACTGTGTTAACAACCCTCCAGGCAAGCTTCAATGCCATACAACTCTCCTTCCGTGGCCTCCAATTGCTCTTAAATACAAGTAAAACTAAATCCATGCTCTTCAACCGATCTCTACCTGCACCTACCCGCCTGTCCAACATCACTACTCTGGACGGCTCTGACTTAGAATACGTGGACAACTACAAATACTTAGGTGTCTGGTTAGACTGTAAACTCTCCTTCCAGACCCATATCAAACATCTCCAATCCAAAGTTAAATCTAGAATTGGCTTCCTATTTCGCAACAAAGCATCCTTCACTCATGCTGCCAAACATACCCTTGTAAAACTGACCATCCTACCAATCCTCGACTTTGGCAATGTCATTTACAAAATAGCCTCCAATACCCTACTCAACAAATTGGATGCAGTCTATCACAGTGCAATCCGTTTTGTCACCAAAGCCCCATATACTACCCACCATTGCGACCTGTACGCTCTCGTTGGCTGGCCCTCGCTTCATACTCGTCGCCAAACCCACTGGCTCCGTGTCATCTACAAGACCCTGCTAGGTAAAGTCCCCCCTTATCTCAGCTCGCTGGTCACCATAGCATCTCCCACCTGTAGCACACGCTCCAGCAGGTATATCTCTCTGGTCACCCCCAAAACCAATTCTTTCTTTGGCCGCCTCTCCTTCCAGTTCTCTGCTGCCAGTGACTGGAACGAACTGCAAAAATCTCTGAAACTGGAAACACTTATCTCCCTCACTAGCTTTAAGCACCAACTGTCAGAGTATCTTTCAGATTACTGCACCTGTACATAGCCCACCTAAAATTTAGCCCAAACAACTACCTCTTTCCCAACTGTATTTAATTTATTTTGCTCCTTTGCACCCCATTATTTTTATGTCTACTTTGCACATTCTTCCATTGCAAAACTACCATTCCAGTGTTTTACTTGCTATATTGTATTTACTTTGCCACCATGGCCTTTTTTGCCTTTACCTCCCTTCTCACCTCATTTGCTCACATTGTATATAGACTTGTTTATACTGTATTATTGACTGTATGTTTGTTTTACTCCATGTGTAACTCTGTGTCGTTGTATCTGTCGAACTGCTTTGCTTTATCTTGGCCAGGTCGCAATTGTAAATGAGAACTTGTTCTCAACTTGCCTACCTGGTTAAATAAAGGTGAAATAAATAAAATAAAATAAAAAAATATTGGCTATCGAAGACTCCTCTCCAGCACACTCTGTTCACAGTTAGCTTCTATCCAGCTAGCCAAACAAGAAGTTGTTTTCTCATAGCTTCTTCCACGATATAATTAACAGCTACAATTATATCTGGCCACAAAATAAGAAGGCCTCTCTTTGAAGCCTCAAGTGGCAGGGGGAAAAGGCTGTAATGTGACCTGTATCCATTAGATGGTGCCAGAAGACTATTGTTTGAGTCAAGTAGCGAGCTCATTTAGGCATAGAAATGTAAACAGTATTTTATGTCATACGTATTTGTTTATGCATGAACACAGTTACACGCATTTATGTCGAGTTGTCGAGTAAATAAGCAGAAATATTATACAAATCCAGCAAAAGTACCATAACAAACATTTACACTTTCCCATAGATTACCAATTATACTGACCAGATCTCTAGTGGTCGCTCTAACAAACGTATTCAGAAATATCCAAGGGATCAAGATCAGGTGGGACCATTCTAGCCAATGAGAGGGCAGATACGCGTGTAAACAACAGGCACAACGTTTACCACTATTTACCACAGCTACAGTCGCAATTGGCAATATCGTAAAAAATTAATGAAAACAAACATTTGCTTTTTGGTCCTAATATAAGGTTAGCAGTGTGTTTAAGGTTGGGATTATATTTAAAATCACATTTTAAGAAAATAAATTGTAGTAATAGGCCCCTGCCTTTATGACGTTGTGACCGTGACAACTCGTGGCGACTAGTCCCAACTTTTTTTAAATTTTTAACTTTTTTAACTGTTTTATTATTAATATCAAATCAATACATAAAGCACATGAGGGAACACAAGCATACATAGATTACAAACAATAGACAATCGCGCCAGGGGGTACAATATCACATTACAATTACACAAGGACCTTAAGGGACATGCATATACTTACAATTCTAACAGTTTTTTTTGTTAGTAGAGCAATTAACCGTCTTAAAATACAGTTCAATTTCTTTTTGTAGGGTACGAAAATGTAGTTTTCTGTTTGTAAATTTACATTTGTGTATATGAAATTTGGCCAAAAGAATAATGAAATTAATTACATATAAATTATTCCGCTTGTTTCTATTGTATGTCAAAAATCCAAACAGTACATCTCTCCACAATAGTGTAAAATCTTCATAGATGTGTTCAATTATAATCCTACTGATGTCTTGCCACAGTTTTCTTACATGCATACAATGCTAAAAAAGATGCAACACTGTTTCTGGGTGGTCATTACAAAAGGAGCAATTTGAGTTAATGTTTTCCTTAAACTTCTTCATATAGTGGTTGGCAGGATAATATTTATGAATAATTTTAAAGAAATTTTGTTAACAAGTAGGTATGTGTGTGGCAACATCCAAACTTTTTTCCAACAGATATTATCAATAAATCCATTCCAATAAGGCATGACAAGGTATAGATACAACATCCTGCTGAAACAAGGATCGTATCGCTCTGTTGTTGAATGGACCAAAAGAGAAACAAATATTTCCTACTGATGAGTCAACAGGGTCAACAGAAGGTAGGCTCTGAGGGTCAGCTCTTGACATGTTCCTGAATAACATAGCAACACCTGAGGGAATGGTATCTAAAACAATTGCAAAATCTTTAGGTGTTACAGGGACCTTGTAAAGTGCTAAGAATTCTTTATAACTGAGTAAAAGACCCTCTGCATTTACCAGTTGGCTCACCAATAGGATATTATTTCGGAACCAATATTCTAAAAACAGAGGTATTTTTATACAATATATCCCGATTATTCCATATATAATATCTGTGTGGATAAAATTGTGTTTATAAATTAAGGACCATGACAAGAGAACCTGCCAATGAAAAGCAGAAAGTTTCACTGGAACTTTGTCAATATTATAATTGCAAAACAACATGAAGTTAAGGCCACCAAAAGTAGAGAAGACATGATGAGGAATCAAATTCCAGATAGAAGTGGATCTTCTTATGAATTGTTTTATCCAATTGATCTTAAAAGTATTATTTAAAGTAGTAAAATCCAGAAAATTCAGTCCTCCATTCTCATAAGTGTTCATTACAACAGTTTTCCTAATGTAATGGGTACGGTTTCTCCAAAGAAAGTTGAAAAGCATCTGGTCTATCTCCTTGCTTATTTTATGGTCAAGATATAAAGATAGAGCACCATATGTTAGTCTAGAGATACCTTCAGCCTTGGTTATTAGGACTCTACCTTTTAAAGATAAGTCCCTCTGTAGCCATTGATTTAGTTTCTTCTGGAGTTTTTTAATGAGAGGGTTAAAATTTAGTAAGCCTCTAGACTTCTGATCCTTTGTAATGGTTATGCCTAAATATGTAAGTTCTTCTTTTACTGGAATACCATAATATGAAGGTGTCACACAATTTTTGACAGCCATGAGTTCACATTTCTTAATGTTAAGATATAGACCAGACGGAAAAGGATTGTAATCACATTTATCGATATGGGAATTTGGTTAGCGTCTTTCAGAAAAAGTGTAGTATCGTCAGCCAGCTGGCTTATAATAATTTCTTTACCAGCTATGGAAATACCTTGTACAGGACTATTTATTTAAAGAATTTGCAAGAAGTTGGGTGATACGGAGAGATAGGACAAACTTGCCTAATTCCTCTCTAACTCAAATCTAGGTGAGGTGCCATATTTCAATTTGATAGAGCTGTTACCATTTGCATAGAGAGTCTTAATAGCCTTACAGAAAAAATCCCCAAAGCCAAGTCTCTCAAGGGAGTGGAAGAGAAACTCTACTGTGTCAAATGCTTTATAAAAATCTAAAAATAATATGAAGCTATCCTCAGTTATTAGGTCTGAGTAGTCAAATACGTCTAATACTAGTCTGACATTGTTAGAAATGTCTGTTCCTCATGAAGCCAGACTGTGTTTCATCAATGATTGCATCCAGGACTTCTTTAATTATTTTTGCAAGTAGTGAGGCTAATATCTTTTAGTCATTATTAAGAAGACAAATTGGACGCCAGTTATCGATGAGCAGCACTTATTTTTTAGGTTTAGGTATCAGTGTTATTAACCCCTGACTCATTGTAGGAGGGAGAACATTGTTTTTAATACTCTCTAAAAATATTTCAAATAGGAAGGGAAAATAATTTGTAAAATTCTTATGTAGACCAGGCACAACTCTATGGAACGCGTTTTGGGTCTTTGCGTGTCAGAAAAGAAGCATGTCAAATAAGCTTGCTGACCAATCAGGACGCGCGTCGCGTAATCATTGAACATGTTCATGATTATTTTACGTAGATATTACACAATAATTACACTATCACTCGTATTTCATATGTCATAACGATTCTCCGATACGTATGCTATGACCCTGGTAAAGTCTTGTCTCGTGCACCTGCCGCTACTGCACGAGCGCAGACACACTTCCCCAAACTCTGGACCGTGCTGGTTAGAAAAAAGCTAGCTAGCTGATGGATGCAAACAATGTTCTTCCCCAAAAACATGGCAAAAGTACACAATCTGTTTCAGTAGCTATAGTTAGCTAGCTCACTATCTAGTTACGTGTCATCACCCAAAATACCCCTCATTTACAAGACAGTTCTTATTTGATTAATCGTGGTCGGACCCACCTATGTGAAGCTAGCCACAATCAGGATTAGCCACAATTGTGGAATTTGCGGTTCACCTTCAAAATAAAAGTATCTAATTGAAAGCGATACGAATGAATACAGATAATGTTCTTATATAAATTCAACAAAATACAATAATTAGTTAATTTGACAAAAATGTTTTAATCACACGGGTTGTATTCGACTTTAGAATTGCATTCGGGCATACTTATTTCACTGTATCAGTCTACTCTACTCAATGACACCCAGATAACATTAGTGTCATAGCTTTTATTGCGGGACCTGAAACCACTGTGAATTGAGACACGTTTATTGTACCAGTCAACCTACTATTTGTATTGAACACTATTCCAGAGGAAAAACAATATGACCTGGATGTTTTGGAGCCTGATAACTCTGAGGAGGACTATCATTGGGTAAGGCTGTACAGTGCAATATAAATGTCAATATGCACAATAGGCTGACTGGGTAGGTACATTCCACATGACGATAATATTTGCGTGAACTCTTCCCAGTTATTTTCTGTGGGAGTAGACTCATACTCCATTTCATTGCTCCACATTCCAACACTCCGACCATGTTTAAGATTATGTAGTCTAAATACGGCATGATTCCACCAATTGTAACCTTCTGCATTGCTTTCAAATATGGACTTTATTTTGAAGCCGAAACGCAAATTCCACTATTGTGGCTAGTTTCACAACACATAACCCTGTCGGGTCAAGTCATATTAGCCAGATGAAGCTAGCTGGCTGTTTATAACGTTTGTTTTGGGCAATATGGTTAAGTAGCTGGCTAGCTAGTGATTTCAATAGAAGAACAACAAGTAGCTACCTAGTAGCTACCTAGCTAGCAATGGATTCCTAAACCATTGCTAAGAATATTGAAAATGACTGCAGTTTCGACTGGTTATTGTTTTCAGGCTGGTTGCATTGGTGCTAGCTAACTACCCCAGAAGTTGCTCATAACATCTGTATCAAATATATTTGCAAACATTTTTGATCCTGGTCTAATTTCAAATGCTCACACAGACGTTTTCCCATTCGAACAAATAACCAACGCAGTATTGTACAGCTTTGACAGTAATGGTGGCGCTTGGCTTGCACATGCAAATTCAGCACACAACATTCTATAATAAAATAGTTATTTGACGTGTCAAATGAAAGCTTACTTAACGGTCAAATTGTGTTATTTGACGTGTATCTTTTGGACACGCAAAGCCCCAAACGGCGTTCCATACGTAACAACGTAGTCATAACGAAACTTTTATTCGGTCAAATAAGCCACACGTAGCAAATAAACCATTACATTTTATGTTAACCAAATTCGACACCCTCGTTGACCTCCATACAAAAACTGAGCGCCACCTGCTGGATAAGACATCTTTTGGGCCCAGTTATCCCATGGCGACTTTGACAAGCAAAACTCATGCCTACAAACACATCATCGGGTCTAACCGGCCTATCGCGCCGAACTACGCATGTGCAACCAGTCAAAATCAATGGCACTCCTATATAAAGTTATTTTGGACGAAAATGAAAACGTGTCAGTTTGTCACTTTCACGAGTTTGAAGTAATAACATGTTAAACTACTTAAAACATTGTCTCGAATGTATGTTGTGCCTTTCGATTTCGAGAAAATTAACAACTAAGGAATAACGTTTCACTTCTCTCATTGAATTCTCTAACCCCAAACCACGGCCTGGTCTGCTTGGTCTTCTTCGCAAGCGTTTCCTGAAGTGTTGTGACTCGGAGTTTAGAAACTATGTACTAAAATAATGTCGCTGCTAAAGGGAAAGTTAAATACAGAAAACTACATTTCCCAGAAGTCCATGTAGGGATCGGACGTCATCTCATAAATATAAATCTTTCGTGGGTGTAAGCAAATCTTCAAATCCCGCCAGCTTCATCAAATGCTTCACATATCTAATGAGCTTGACTGGCTGGTTTCATACCGCAGCAAAACATCCTCTATAATGGCGGTATCGATAGCAACCGAGCGGCATTGACCGGCGATTTCACCAGCAGCCAGCAAAATAAAACAAATTGCACGGCCTGGCTAGCTCTCTTGCTTTCTCCATTGCTAGCTGGAAAACGCAAGTGGAATAATGTATGTAACGAATAAACTGCAAGGGTACCTGCCGGAACTAACGTTGGCTAACTAGCTTTATTTCTTTGGAGTTCGTAGTGGTTGTTGCTACTGTTAGCTTGCTTGCTAACGTTAGCGCATTCACTTGCGGAAAATGGAAAGTGTGCGGATAGTGGCTGGGGAGAGGAGCCGATTGGAGGTGGATTCCCTGTCAACGTCAGTCGGAATATTTGACTCAGAAATTGGACAAATAAGAACTGGCAGCAAGTTTTTAAAGGCCAGTGGTGATGCACTCTTCCCCGCTGGAAAAATAACTGCGACGGGGGAAGATGATGGCGGGGGCGGGGAGACAAAACTCTTGGGACTTGCTACCACCTCCCTACTTCACATAGCGATACGGAACGGGATTTACCAAAACCAGGCTGCTAACGCCACCAGTAGTGCTGCCAATCTCAACATGACCACCGGTAAAACACCCAACATCTACAGCCTCGTATCGGTCAGCAGCACCAGCGTGAACTCGTTGTTGACCAGGAGACGGCGGCACAAGAGGAACCTCTCGGCCGCAGCTTCGACAACCTCAAGCCCACCCGCAGTCTCCTCCGTTGGGGGAGTGAGACCCACACTGTCCGCATCGTCTGTCAACAACACACTGAGCCTGGATAGAAAGACCTTGCTTCGGCAGAAGCAGGCGAAGCAGCTCCAGCCCAACGACAAGGCGTGGGTCCGAGCTGACCTCCAGCAGGGTTGTATCCACGTCCATGACCGACTCACGCCATCCTACCCCCGGGCGGTACTATGCACCGTGGACACCACCGCTGGGGAGATAGCGGCTCGTCTGGGGCAGCTTGGAGGTAAATGTGGAGGGATACTAAGAATGACTCGCAAAACAAGTGCTTATGTTGACCTGAACGGTAACTGCAATGGTAGCCATGGGCATATTGACTACCAACTTGGTGTGAATAAAAGTAACAATGTGAAGACCTCCTACCCGGGTTCTGTGATCTCCTACTCGGGGTCAGAGGAGAACCAACCAGTCTCTCCAATCAAGCGGCTTCATAGCAATAACAACCATGCTCAATATTACCTGGAAACAAATATATTACTTTCTGACTACAAGATACCAAGCACCTCTTCCTCTGAGGTTTATCTAAATGACAGTGAGGGTGCAGACATGGGCCTGAGTGGGGCCGACAGTTGTGGACTGTACTCAGGCTCAGACATGGAGAGTAGCACCTTTGATTTGAGCCCCGGTGGTCCGCGGCCCAGCCAACACCGGAACTCCCTCAGTGATGCTGCTGTCCTTGGGACAAACTCCTCAGTGCTCAGCCCAAACTTAGATTCCGCCACGGAGGAATTGGACCCGTTTGGGAGTTCCTCAGACGAGGTTGAGCTAGACCCTTCCCCGACACACACAGCCAGCATCCCCACTGTCACTCAGCAACAGACCCTGGAGGGGAAGTCCATGCACGTCCCCTCAACTGATGCCTGCAAAGCTCCTGACAACAGGCTATCAAAGTCAAACCAACTGGGAGACAAAACCGCTGCTGATGAAGGTGGAAAAACAGGTAGCACTGGAGGAGAACCCAGACTGATCAATCCCCTGTCAAGCTGTGTCAGTAACTCACTGGCCCTACCTCTGACTGGCAGAGCAGCTGTTGAGCGGGACCTGGTCGTTTCAGGGGAGCTGAGAGGGGTCCCGGGCCCAGAGAAAGCCTCCCCAGCACCGGCCCTCTTCGCCCAGCTGCACGGTGGAGCTATGAGGAGGCTGGAGGATGATGAGAAGCCTCTGCAGATGCAGAATGAGTACCTCTCTAATCTGGGCTATGGAGACCCGTGGCGGGTACAGGAAGAGGGTATGGACCCAGAAATAGGCTGTCTCATACGCTTCTACGCAGGTGAGTGTGACCTTAGAAAATGTTATTAATTTATTATTGTGACTATTAATGAATGATTATGTACTGGTTATAAATGTTTTATCTGTGGATTTTGTTATAACGTCCTCATGTAGGTTATTAAGTAGGCACCCTTCAAATAAAGTGTACCCGTATTTCTGTGTGGAAGGTGAGTGAGGATTGGGTGGGTCAGGTGACTGTTTCAGTGCTAAATAAGGACACAGCCAGGGTAAGCAGCTTCTAGTCAGATTCTCTAGGTTAGCTTAGCTTGGTGGTTCTCCCTTGGCCCCTGCACTGCTATCCCTGCCCTGGCTGTCAGTTTGATTGTGTTTGGGTAGTGCTCTGCCCATTATCATGCTGTCAACCCATTCTTAGTCCTACTAAAGTACTGTGTGACCATCCACTACAATGGCATTATGTTTGGTCAGTCGGATTGTCAAAACAAGAAGATGATTCAATTGTTCCAGCGGCCGGAGACAATAGCCTGCCTTGTGCCTCCGAACTGCCTACACGCTCCATCCCCCACGGGGAATGATGAATAGGCAGACACATTTGGAGGTAACAGGTGTGCTCATTTTCCATGATGCCCCAAGATCACAATGATTGTTAGGAAGCACTTTGGAAAAGTGTGTTATTGTTTTGGATGTTGTTGGAGGGAGGATGGAGCATATGGGCAGCAGGGATCAGTATGTTTTGAGGTTAACAATAAGTATATTTGTTTTTGACCATATCATCTCAGATCTAACCACAGGAATTCAGATGAAAAAAAACGAATCCCTAACAAACAAACCGCTTAGGTTTGATGTGGCCTAGAACAGAGATGGGCAACTTTGATGGGGGTGGGGGCCACAAAAAGAAATCAGAACTCATCATGTGGGGCCTTAGTGGCTCGCGGGTCTGCATACCTGCATCCATACCCACACATGCAGTCAGAGCTGGCTCTAGCTTTTTTGGGGTCTTTATGCAACAATTTGTTGGGGGGCTGTTGAAGTTTTAGAGTTAAAGGTTTTACTTTTACTCACCAATGTAACAGTGTGGTCAAAGGCTTATTACAGACTGGGTGGTTCAGTCCCTGAATACTGATTGTCTGGAAGCCGTGATATATAAAACCGTATACCATGGGTATGACAAAACATTTATTTTTACTTAGCTAATTACATTGGTAGCCAGGCACCTCAGGGGTTTGTGGTATATTTCGTTACATCGTGCATAAGAACAGCCCGAGCTGTGTTATGTTGGCCATATACCACACCCCTTCGGGCCTTATTGCTTAAGTAACTTATAGGTAACCAGATCATGAGTACAACTACTGTACAAACATAGTTATGTTTTTGTATTATTACATATTTATTAAAGATGTGCTATGCAGAAATCACTGCTATTTCCTGGTTGAAAAAATTTGAATAGTTTGCCTAACTTCAGTTTGTGATAAAACAAGCAAGTATAGTGTAAAGAATCATTGTACCATCTAAACCGCTGTGAAATATATTTTCCATAACCAAAACTGTAGTATTTTCAGCTGTTTGAAGCTGGTGTACAAAAATGAAAGTAAAATACGCAAAAACAAAACTTAAAAATAGGAAGCCTATAACAGATCTACCACTTCTTAGACTTGATTTTAATGAGTGACAGATCTATAACTCACATTTCTATGTGAATTTTGTCAAGTCGCCCAATAATTTATATATTGGAGCTTTGACTTACCCGGAAATATTATCTAAACTACCACAATGCACTATTTCTCAACATCATATGAAGGATATACTACCGAGTTCGTATGCTGGCGCGGTAGCTAGCTCAAGCTAGCTAACGTTAGCCGCTAGCATGTAATTTCATTCCAGACCAAATGTTTGCGGTGTTGGATTGTAGCTCACCAATCACATGAAGTGTGATGTAAACAGGAAGCAAATGGGTCACGTGCGGCCATGCAGCATTCTCTTCACAGACTTTGTGGATGTGTTATCATATGTAGTACATATGTTTTGTAAACTTTTCGTCATGTTCTCTGTGAAGTAGGCTGCGGGAGTTTTGTAATTTTTCCACCTTGTCTTAGTGCTAGCTGACAGACATCTGGAATATATGTGTACTGAACAAAAATATAAACTCAACATGGAACAAAATCAACGATTTTACTGAGTTAAAGTTCATATAAGGAAATCGGTCAATTGGAATAAATGAATTTGGCCCTAACCTATGGATTTCATATGACTGGGCAGGGGCACAACAATGTGTGGGCGGGCCTATCTCCCACCCACAGGGGATCCAGGCCCAGTCATTCATAATGAGTTTTTCCCCCCAAAAGTTTTTTTATTACAGATTTTCCCCCAAAAAAGTTTTTTTTATTACAGCCAGAAATACACCTCAGTTTCATCAGCTGTCCAGGTGGCTGTTCTCAGATGATCCGGCAGGTGAAGGAGCCGGATGTGGAGGTTCTGGGCTGGTGTCGTTATACATGGTCTGAGGTGGTGAGGCCAGTTGGACGTACTGCCAAATTCTCTAAAAATGACGCTGGCAACAGCTCTTGTGGAGGTTCCTTCAGTCAGCATGTCAATTGCGTGCACCCTCAAAATTGAGACGTCTGTGGCATTGTGTTGTGTGACCAAACTGCATATTTTAGAGTGGCCTTTTATTGTCCCAAGCACAAGGGCATCTGTGTAATGATCATGTCAGGTGGATGGATTATCTTGGCAAAGGAGAAATGCTCACTAAACAGGGATGTAAATGAATTTGTGCACAACTTTTGAGAGAATCTTTTTGTGTGTATGGAACATTTCTGCTATCTTTTATTTCAGCTCATGAAACATGGGACCAACACTACACGTTGCGTTTTATATTTGATTTCAGTATATTTTGGATTTCCTTGACTCTCCCTTGCCCTGCAAACCCAGCCTGCACTCTTTTAAAAGTTTTACGATCAATCTGTAAACCTGCTCTCTTTGTTTTTAGTCTGTGGTTATGTTTTGGTTGTGTTAGTTGTGTTCTAGCTGATCTAGTTTGTCGACCATAACCGTGGTGGTTGGATGGGTCCCAGCCATCAATGTGTAAGTTTCTGCGCTCTCTTTGCTTTGATCTGTAGTTATGCTTTAGTTGTGTTCTAGCTGGTCTCTAGTAGTTGGGCTCTAGCTTGCTGACCATAACCGTGGTGTTTGGCTAGGCTAATAGCTAATTGGTTAAATAGCTAGCTTGCGGACTAAGATGACTGTGTAACAGTATAACTTTAAACCGTCCCATCGCCCATACCCGGGCTCGAACAAGGGACCTTCTGCACACATCGTTACCCATCGCTCCACAAAAGCCGCGGCCCTTGCAGAGCAAGGGGAAACACTACTTCAAGGTCTCAGAGCCAGTGACGTCACCGATTGAAATGCTATTTAGCGCGCACCACCGCTAACTAGCTAGCTATTTCACATCCGTTACAACTGCATATAGCTAACATTCTTTGATAACTGGTTAGATGGCATTATGCATTTCCAAAACATTGGTTTACTTTAATGTAGCTGTAAAATAGGTGTTGATAGCAACTGGCTGACTCGTGTAGTACAAACAAAGTTAGCAGGCTAATAAGGCTAACGTTAGCAGGCTAATAAGGCTAACGTTAGCAGGCTAATAAGGCTAACGTTAGCAGGCTAATAAGGCTGACGATAGCAGGCTAATAAGGCTGACGATAGCAGGCTAATAAGGCTGACGTTAAGCAGGCGAATAAGGCTAACGTTAGCAGGCGAATAAGGCTAACGTTAGCAGGCGAATAAGGCTAACGTTAGCAGGCGAATAAGGCTAACGTTAGCAGGCGAATAAGGCTAACGTTAGCAGGCGAATATGGCTAACGTTAGCAGGCGAATAAGGCTGATGATAGCAGGCTAATAAGGCTGACGTTAAGCAGGCGAATAAGGCTAACGTTAGCAGGCGAATAAGGCTGACGTTAGCAGGCGAATAAGGCTGACGTTAGCAGGCGAATAAGGCTGACGTTAGCAGGCGAATAAGGCTGACGTTAGCAGGCAAGTTGGCAAGCAACCTTGCAAGTTTTATTTGTAATACATTCATAACGTATTTGCTTATAAGTTGGCAGAAAATGTAATTGAAAACATAAATCATGAGTGCAAATTATTTAGTTTAATTTGAAGTTATACATTACATATATATATGTAATGTACATTATAGGGAATAGGCTGGCTTATCGGGTCCTCTGTATTACATCATTCCCTGGAAATACATTTTCCAACATGACTTCCGGCATCCTTCAGAATTCTGATCGGTTTTATGTAATAACTCGAAAAATATAAAATTAGGTGTAAAAAATTAGGTGATAACTCGAAAAATATAAAATTAGGTGTAAAAATTAGGTGTAACTTTGATGCGTTTACTAATGCAAATCTATATATTACATGTGGTTACATTTATGCTGCCTACTCTATAATTTCCTGAAATTCTACACATTTTGCATGGTGCAGAGAGAAATGTATAGACTAACTACTCTTATGAAATTGTAGTAATTTAGCCGTGAAAAATGAGTAGTTTTTAATATGGTATGAGTGTGACTAACAAAATCAGTGCCCCCCCCCAACCAAGATTACTACAAGTTTAGATAGATTGGCAAATTATTCTAGCGGAAAGCTAAAAATGTTTTGCTGACATGGGCTAATTGAGTGACTATCAGTGACTGACATAACGAGAACTGCTGAATCACAACGGAATTTACAAATTGCACATTGGGTATTCTACTAAGAGTTAAGAGAGTTAAGACTTTTTTCTGTGTGGAAATTGATCCATGGGCCTACAAAAGGGGGTGGAGTTGCCCATCCCTGGCCTAGAATAACACTAGTAAAGGAGATGATCTGTTATGTGAAGGGATACATGGCTCCAGGTCTCCCCAGGGCAGGGATAGTCTACAGAGAGCTTTTGTACCTGTGTCTCTGTGTGAGAGGAGCTGGTATGGTGTGCAGGGGCCTGCATTGTGCAAGAATGTGGCGTGAGAGGAAAAAGGAGAAGCACTAGTATGATGGAGGAGAGAAGGGAAGTCTTGTAATCAGGAACATACTGTTTCAGAGAGATTTCTGGACTGAAGCTCTCCGTCTTTCTCTGTCATGCCACCCCTCTCATGCCACCCACTCTCTCTCTTTCTCATGCCACCCCCTCTCTCTCTCATGCCACCCCTCTCTCTTTCTCATGCCACCCCCTCTATCTTTCTCTCGTTCTCTCTCATGCCACCCCCTCTCTCTTTCTCTCGTTCTCTCTCATGCCACCCCCCCTCTCTTTCTCATGCCACCCCCTCTCTCTTTCTCTCGTTCTCTCTCATGCCACCCCCTCTCTCTTTCTCTCGTTCTTTCTCATGCCACCCCCTCTCTCTTTCTCATGCCACCCCCCCTCTCTTTCTCATGCCACCCCCTCTCTCTTTCTCTCGTTCTCTCTCATGCCACCCCCTCTCTCTTTCTCTCGTTCTTTCTCATGCCACCCCCCTCTCTCTTTCTCTCGTTCTCTCTCATGCCACCCCCTCTATCTTTCTCATGCCACCCCCTCTCTCTTTCTCTCGTTCTTTCTCATGCCACCCTCTCTCTCTCTCATGCCACCCCTCTCTCTCTCTCATGCCACCCCTCTATCTTTCTCATGCCACCCCCTCTATCTTTCTCTCGTTCTCTCTCATGCCACCCCCTCTCTCTTTCTCTCGTTCTCTCTCATGCCACCCCCCTCTCTTTCTCATGCCACCCCCTCTCTCTTTCTCTCGTTCTTTCTCATGCCACCCCCTCTCTCTTTCTCTCGTTCTCTCTCATGCCACCCCCTCTCTCTTTCTCTCGTTCTTTCTCATGCCACCCCCTCTCTCTTTCTCTCGTTCTCTCTCATGCCACCCCCTCTATCTTTCTCATGCCACCCCCTCTCTCTTTCTCTCGTTCTTTCTCATGCCACCCTCTCTCTCTCTCGTTCTCTCTCATGCCACCCCCTCTCTTTCTCTCGTTCTCTCTCATGCCACCCCCTCTCTCTCTCGTTCTCTCATGCCACCCCCTCTCTCTCTCGTTCTTTCTCATGCCACCCCCTCTCTCTTTCTCTCGTTCTCTCTCATGCCACCCCTCTCTCTTTCTCTCGTTCTCTCTCATGCCACCCCCTCTATCTTTCTCATGCCACCCCCTCTCTCTTTCTCTCGTTCTTCTCATGCCACCCCCCTCTCTCTTTCTCTCGTTCTCTCTCATGCCACCCCCTCTATCTTTCTCATGCCACCCCCTCTCTCTTTCTCTCGTTCTTTCTCATGCCACCCCCTCTCTTTCTCGTTCTCTCTCATGCCCCCCTCTCTCTTTCTCTCGTTCTCTCTCATGCCACCCCTCTCTCTTTCTCTCGTTCTCTCTCATGCCACCCCCTCTCTTTCTCTCGTTCTCTCATGCCACCCCCTCTCTCTTTCTCTCGTTCTCTCTCATGCCACCCCCTCTCTCTTTCTCTCGTTCTTTCTCATGCCACCCCCCCCTTTCTCATCTCTTTCTCTCGTTCTTTCTCATGCCACCCCTCTCTCTTTCTCTGTTCTTTCTCATGCCACCCCCTCTCTTTCTCTCGTTCTTTCTCATGCCACCCCCCCTCTTTCTCTCTTTTCTCATGCCACCCCCCCCTCTCTTTCTCATGCCACCCCTCTCTCTTTCTCTCGTTCTTTCTCATGCCACCCCCTCTCTTTCTCATGCCACCCCCTCTCTCTTTCTCTCGTCTCTCTCTCATGCCACCCCCTCTCTCTTTCTCTCGTTCTTTCTCATGCCACCCCCTCTCTTTCTCATGCCACCCCCTCTTTCTCTTTCTCATGCCACCCCTCTCTCTTTCTCTCGTTCTTTCTCATGCCACCCCCTCTCTCTTTCTCTCGTTCTTCTCATGCCACCCCTCTCTCTTTTCTCTCTCCCCCTCTCTCTTTCTCTCGTTCTTTCTCATGCCACCCCCTCTCTCTTTCTCTCGTTCTCTCTCATGCCACCCCCTCTCTTTCTCTCGTTCTTTCTCATGCCACCCCTCTCTCTTTCTCTCGTTCTCTCTCATGCCACCCCCCCTTTCTCTCGTTCTCTCACCCCCTCTCTCTTTCTCTCGTTCTTTCTCATGCCACCCCCCTCTCTTTCTCATCTCTCTTTCTCTCGTTCTCTCTCATGCCACCCCCTCTCTCTTTCTCTCGTTCTTTCTCATGCCACCCCCCTCTCTTTCTCATGCCACCCCCTCTCTCTTTCTCTCGTTCTTCTTTCTCATGCCACCCCCCTCTCTTTCTCATGCCACCCCCTCTCTCTTTCTCTCGTTCTCTCATGCCACCCCTCTCTCTTTCTCTCGTTCTTTCTCATGCCACCCCCCTCTCTTTCTTTCTCTCTCTCTTTCTCTCTTTCTCATGCCACACCCCTCTCTCTTTCTCTCGTTCTTTCTCATGCCACCCCCCCTCTCTCTTTCTCCGTTCTTTCTCATGCCACCCCCTCTCTCTTTCTCTCGTTCTCTCTCATGCCACCCCCCCTCTTTCTCTCTCTCTCTTTCTCTCGTTCTTTCTCATGCCACCCCCCTCTCTTTCTCTCTCTTTCTCTCGTTCTTTCTCATGCCACCCCCTCTCTCTTTCTCTCGTTCTTTCTCATGCCACCCCCTCTCTCTTTCTCTCTCTCATGCCACCTATCTTTCTCATGCCACCCTCTCTCTCTTTCTCTCGTTCTTTCTCATGCCACCCCCTCTCTTTCTCTCGTTCTCTCTCATGCCCTCTTTCTCTCTTTCTCATGCCACCCCCTCTCTCTTTCTCTCGTTCTCTCTCATGCCACCCCCTCTCTCTTTCTCTCGTTCTTCTCATGCCACCCCCCTCTCTCTTTCTCTCGTTCTTTCTCATGCCACCCCCCTCTCTTTCTCATGCCACCCCCTCTCTCTTTCTCTCGTTCTTTCTCATGCCACCCCCTCTCTCTTTCTCTCGTTCTTTCTCATGCCACCCCTCTCTCTTTCTCTCGTTCTTTCTCATGCCACCCCCTCTCTCTTTCTCTCGTTCTTTCTCATGCCACCCCCCCTCTCTTTCTCATGCCACCCCCTCTCTCTTTCTCTCGTTCTTTCTCATGCCACCCCCTCTCTTTCTCATCTCTCTCTTTTCTCGTTCTCTCTCATGCCACCCCCTCTCTCTTTCTCTCGTTCTTTCTCATGCCACCCCCCTCTCTTTCTCATGCCACCCCCTCTCTCTTTCTCTCGTTCTCTCTCATGCCACCCCCTCTCTCTTTCTCTCGTTCTTTCTCATGCCACCCCCCCTCTCTTTCTCTCTTTCTCTCATGCCACCCCCTCTCTCTTTCTCGTTTCTCTCATGCCACCCCCTCTCTCTTTCTCTCGTTCTTTCTCATGCCACCCCCTCTCTCTTTCTCTCGTTCTCTCTCATGCCATGCCACCCCTCTCTCTTTCTCTCGTTCTTTCTCATGCCACCCCCTCTCTCTTTCTCTCGTTCTTTCTCATGCCACCCCCCTCTCTTTCTCTCTTTCTTTCTCATGCCACCCCCTCTCTCTTTCTCTCGTTCTCATGCCACCCCCCTCTCTTTCTCTCGTTCTTTCTCATGCCACCCCCTCTCTCTTTCTCTCGT
This sequence comes from Oncorhynchus gorbuscha, assembly GCF_021184085.1. Lineage (NCBI taxonomy): Eukaryota > Metazoa > Chordata > Actinopteri > Salmoniformes > Salmonidae > Oncorhynchus > Oncorhynchus gorbuscha. The sequence goes on along the minus strand of NC_060187.1, from coordinate 19,332,636 downwards.
TCTTTCTCATGCCACCCCCTCTCTTCTCCCCCTCTCTCTTTCTCTCGTTCTTTCTCATGCCACCCCCTCTCTTTCTCATGCCACCCCCTCTCTCTTTCTCTTGTTCTCTCTCATGCCACCCCCTCTCTCTTTCTCTCGTTCTTTCTCATGCCACCCCCTCTCTTTCTCATGCCACCCCTCTCTCTTTCTCTCGTTCTTTCTCATGCCACCCCCCCTCTCTTTCTCATGCCACCCCCTCTCTCTTTCTCTCGTTCTCTCTCATGCCACCCCCTCTCTCTTTCTCTCGTTCTTTCTCATGCCACCCCCTCTCTCTTTCTCTCGTTCTCTCTCATGCCACCCCCTCTCTCTTTCTCTCGTTCTCTCTCATGCCACCCCCTCTCTCTTTCTCTCGTTCTTTCTCATGCCACCCCTCTCTCTTTCTCTCGTTCTCTCTCATGCCACCCCCTCTCTCTTTCTCTCGTTCTTTCTCATGCCACCCCTCTCTCTTTCTCTCGTTCTTTCTCATGCCACCCCCTCTCTCTTTCTCTCGTTCTCTCTCATGCCACCCCCTCTATCTTTCTCATGCCACCCCCTCTCTCTTTCTCTCGTTCTTTCTCATGCCACCCCCTCTCTCTTTCTCTCGTTCTCTCTCATGCCACCCCCTCTCTCTTTCTCTCGTTCTCTCTCATGCCACCCCCTCTCTCTTTCTCTCGTTCTTTCTCATGCCACCCCCTCTCTCTTTCTCTCGTTCTCTCTCATGCCACCCCCTCTCTCTTTCTCTCGTTCTTTCTCATGCCACCCCCTCTCTCTTTCTCTCGTTCTCTCTCATGCCACCGCCTCTCTATTTATTTCTCTCTTTGCCAGCCAAGTACCCATTCATTAAATTCAGAAAGTATCCATTCAGTTAGAGGCAATCTGCAGTTTTTAGACTTATACATTAGTCAAATATTCCTATTGATTTTTTAAGAATATAATTTATAAATTTCTCATACGCTTAGTACAACTGTCACTAAACCACAACCCAAAATATAAGCTTGGTTTACTCTGTTTGTAAATGTAAACAACCACTGTATCGCCTCAAAGCATGGTTTAAACAATCATTTTGGATACATACTATAGTTCTGTCTATGAATGTAAGAGTGGTTCGATTTCTCCAGGCCATCCCTCAGCTTTTTACCAAGACGGGGTGGTCACTTTTTCAACTGCAGATTAACCTTGTAAAGGACTCTTAATCATTCATGTTACAGTTACAACCAGTTGACGAACTAGGATGGGGTGGCGAGAGCAAAAATTGCACTTGATTCATAGGGGTTACTTCAGTAACCTCCGGTAGCAGCTTGATGCGGTTGTAATAAACAGAGCGGATTCTGTTTTCTTTCAAAAAATGTCGCTCAATCTTTTGAACCATTTAGGCTAAACAATATTATGATCCCATCACTGAAAGATAACACTCGCAGGAACACGTACAGTGGGGCAAAAAAAGTATTTAGTCAGACACCAATTGTGCAAGTTCTCCCACTTAAAAAGATGAGAGGTCTGTAATTTCCATCATAGGTACACTTCAACTATGACAGACGAATGAGGGAAAAAAATCCAGAAAATCACATTGTAGGATTTTTAATTAATTTATTTGCAAATTATGGTGGAAAATAAGTATTTGGTCAATAACAAAAGTTTATCTCAATACTTTGTTATATACCCTTTGTTGGCAATGACAGAGGTCAAATGTTTTCTGTAAGTCTTCAAGGTTTTCACACGCTGCTGCTGGTATTTTGGCCCATTCCTCCATGCAGATCTCCTCTACAGCAGTGATGTTTTGGGGCTGTTGCTGGGCAACACAGACTTTCAACTCCCTCCAAAGATTTTCTATGGGGTTAAGATCTGCAGACTGGCTAGGCCATTCCAGGACCTTGAAATGCTTCTTACGAAGCCACTCCTTTGTTGCCCGGGCGGTGTGTTTGGGATAATTGTCATGCTGAAAGACCCAGCCATGTTTCATCTTCAATGCCCTTGCTGATGGAAGGAGGTTTTCACTCAAAATCTCACGATACATGGCCCCATTCATTATTTTCTTTACACGGATCAGTCGTCCTGGTCCCTTTGCAGAAAAACAGTCCCAAAGCATGATGTTTCCACCCCCATGCTTCACAGTAGGTATGGTGTTCTTTGGATGCAACTCAGCATTCTTTGTCCTCCAAACACAACGAGTTGAGTTTTTACCAAAAATTTATATTTTGTTTTCATCTGACCATATGACTTTCTCCCAACCTTCTTCTGGATCATCCAAATGCTCTCTAGCAAACTTCAGACGGGCCTGGACATGTACTGGCTTAAGCAGGGGGACACGTCTGGCACTGCAGGATTTGAGTCCCTGGCGGCGTAGTTTGTTACTGATGGTAGGCTTTGTTACTTTGGTCCCAGCTCTCTGCAGGTCATTCACTAGGTCCCCCCGTGTGGTTCTGGGATTTTTGCTCACCGTTCTTGTGATAATTTTGACCCCACAGGGTGAGATCTTGCGTGGAGCCCCAGCTCGAGGGAGATTATCAGTGGTCGTGTATGCGTGTATGTCTTTCATTTCCTAATAATTGCTCCCACAGTTGATTTCTTCAAACCAAGCTGATTACCTATTGCAGATTCAGTCTTCCCAGCCTGGTGCAGGTCTACAATTTTGTTTCTGGTGTCCTTTGGTCTTGGCCATAGTGGAGTTTGGAGTGTGACTGTTTGAGATTGTGGACAGGTGTCTTTTATACTGATAACAATTTCATCAGGTGCCATTAATACAGGTAACTAGTGGAGGACAGAGGAGCCCCTTAAATAAATACTTATTTTCCACCATAATTTGCAGATAAATTCATTAAAAATCCTACAATGTGATTTTCTGGATTTTTTTCCTTCTCATTTTGTCTGTCATAGTGTACGTGTGATGAAAATTACAGGCCTCATCTTTTTAAGTGGGAGAACTTGCACAATTGGTGGCTGACTAAATACTTTTTTGCCCCACTGTATGTGTCTGTTTCCCTCTACAATGTCCACAAGCTGCACAGAACTCATTCAACCAGACACTAAATCAGACTGGGGTAGATTATCAATGATGATGTTCTTTTCTACACAGAAGATCATACAACATTCCCAGTACCTTTCTGATGCGTTTCAGTCACTTCAAACCACACTTCCTTCATATTGAAATACTGTCAAAAGTATTGTCAGACTGATTTGTATTAGACTGTCACATCTCCAATTAAAAAAGTAAACATTGGCAGTTGATTACGTCCCACTTTTTACATTGTGTGTGGGTCTCGAAAAAATGTATATAAAAATGGGGTCACGGACCTCATCTTTGGGATCCCCTCCCCTGCTTTACATTGCTGTTGTTGTTAACGGCCTGTTGTAAGTTTGTACACACTAGCCTATAGCAATGTTGGAAGATGCCCGTTTGTTATGAAATGTATATTAGTGATCAATAGTTACAGATCGCAACATAATTTTTGGCTCCAAGTAAGAAGGCTATTTTTGCTGCAGTTGGCTGCGTTAGCTAGCGCTAGTCAGCTGTACCTGCGCCAAAACTCTGGTATTTTTCATCCAATTATAGCTCGTTCTTCATCTTCTTTTTAAATAGTGAGCCAACATGTTTTCAGCACTTTTATTTCCCTGACTTCCCAAAAGGAGTTTCTCGTGCTTTCTCTTGTCTCTCTGCAGCAGACATATAGTGAGCAATATGTTTGGAATATCAAATCGCAATAAAATCCCAGTATCGAATCGCAGTACATATCGAATCACAATGCATATCATTCCTGCACCTAAGTATCGTGATATCATATCATTAGGTCCCTGGCTATTCCCAGCCCTAGTTTATGTAAATGTATTGGGGTGTGAAACTGGGAATGCTTTCTCCTTTCAGGGTGGGTTCTGGCATCTGTCTGGGAGTGTCAAGGCTATTCAAGACAAGGAGTTGATCTATTTTTAGACTACATGTGGAAATAATTGAAGGAGACTTGGGTACTCAGGTTTTGCATTGTGTGTAAGGTAAGAGTTGTGTTGCCTAGGGCTGTTCATCCTTGGCAGTCAGAGGAGTCTGAGTCAGCACATTCTGAGTGCCCCCTGGAAAAGGCATGTTGGGGACACACACACACACACGCTTTGCTGACAAGGAGAGAACAGTGAGCTGTGCAGAACTCAAATTTCACCTCCTCAGTGTTGATCTACCTGCGACAGCAGACAGTATACAGTATGCTTGCCCGCCTGGCTCCCTTTCAGCTGAGAACTGCATTACCCAGAGGTCACTGGCGCTCTGTCTCTGTTCCTCCCCAAGGTAACGGCTCTAGCTCCACTACCCAGCCCAGCAGCTAGGACTGTGACCACCATGGAATTTTGGATGAGGGTTAATGGCCAGCCAAATGACTGCAGTCACCGTAAAAACCACTCAACACACATTTTTAACTCTGCTCTGCTCCTGACTGCATGTGCTGTCATAAAAATAGAATGAATAGAACGGGTGGACTGGTGGCCATCGCAAGAAAAAGCAGGAAGTAAAGCAAGAAGTGTACCCATCAATATGTGCTGTGATTTGTTGATTCAACTCAACTGACATTACAAAAATACATTTCCTTGCAAGAGCCAAATCAGTTAGCATAATTTAAATGAACATTCTACATTACCATATACATTATTTCATCACAATACCAGGCGAGTGTGCCCATTAGTTTACCAGTGAAACTGCCCGACCATCCCGTCTTCAGTCAGGTGTTTGTTCCCAAAAACTAAAATCCTACAAAAAATGGTTATGACGGTAATTATATTTTTATGATGTTCTTCCACCATAACTGTTGGTTACACAGTTCTATGGTAATTGTCCCAGCCCTACCAGAAGCTGGGCTTCTCTGCCCCTCTCAGACAGCCCTGTATCCCCCTTGTGGTTGTGGATCTTTACTCCCCTTAGCAACGTGGGTGGATTTACATGTGCTAGCATTGTTTTAATAGTATTGGATTGCACAAAAACAGTCTGTGGGAAACCGGAAGTTAAAAACAACTCCATTTCAACTTACTGTGCCGGTGGCCAGGACGGATGGTCATTATGACAGGGAATTTGAGACAAAATATCTAAAGGATTGTATTATTAAACAGACTTTCCAAACGTGGGCCTGTTTACCTCAAAATTAAAGTCCCACACAAGTTATTCCCTTTTTGTCCACATATGACACGCATGCATTACTTTTATTTTGAGGTAAGGAGGGAGGAGGTGGGTCTACAACAGACCCACGTTTGGAAAGTATGTTTAATAATACAATCCTTTAGATATTTTGTCTCAAATTCCCTTCGTCATAATGACCATCCTGCCTACCGGCACAGTAAGTTGAAATTGAATTTTATTTCATTTCTGGCTTCGCACGGACTGTTTTTGTGCAATCCAGGACAATTTAAAAGCAACGCTTTCGAATGTAAATCCACCTGCGTTGCTATAAACGCCTACTCCCCTGGCTGTGGTTTAACTTGACAACCCCACACACCCAAAGCTTCCTTGTACTTCTGTCTGTATAACCATAGAAAGATGGAAAGAAGGTGTCAATCATTTGAGTGTGAAAATAAAGTTAGTTATGGAGTTTAATGTTCATGTTGTGGACACACTAGAAGTTGATGTGTATGTGTTGTTGAGAATGGAAATCCATGGACAGTCCTTGGAGACTAGGCTTGTAGGGGACAGTTATTTGAGGCATGTGTGACTGAAAGGGTGGGCTGTCTTCTGGATGTCGAAGGTCAAACACAGACAGGACATTGGATAAGAGTTAGGATGTTTGGGATGCCTTTAGAAGATTCTTGGACATAAGGGAAGGGCGAGGACAACAGAAGTGCTAAGAATGTCTACTCCGTCCGACTCTGTCTCAGACAGGAAGTGGTCATGGGGGACAGGATGTTGCTCTGAGGAATGGGCGGAAGGAAAGGGCGTACATGTATACATACATTGTGTGTGTGTGCATTAGCACAGACTATGTT